>NW_024404432.1:0-227500 GCF_905171775.1 Rana temporaria | reverse complement strand
GCTTGGGGACGAATGTATGGGGAGGACCCTGAGGGAACTTCCCTTAGGGAGGATGGGCTTCCCAAAAGGTCGGAGGCCCTTAGGGGGCTTCCCAAAAGGGTGGAGGCCCTTGGGGGGGATCCCACATTTGAGGGCCTTGGGGGGGTTAGAATGAAGTTTAAGTCCCTTGGGGGGGTATCCCCTATGGAGGTGGAGGTATGGGAGGGTCCAGCGACGGTGGTCTCATCCCCCAGATATATGCCATCATCCAGGTGCCCGTGCTCCTCCTCCACTTCCTCTAATGGAGAGGTGTGGACACTGGTATCCTGGGATGGGCTTGGTTGGCCAGCAGCCAAGGATGGGCCCGCTTCATCCTGCATATCTGTGGATGACACAAAACAGTAACATGTTGGTGGACCCACACACTTGTCACATATTCACTCCCCCCCCACACACATGCTATACACCAGATAAAAGAAAAAACACACTCACCTGTCCTCAAGGGCTGATCAACTGACTCGAAGCCCTCCAGCTGCTCCTTCTCCAGGCACCTGGCAATGACCTCCTCATCAGGTGTCAGTCTTAGTTTCAGGGCTGGTCCACCTCCGGTGCCCCTACTGTGTTTTTTTATCTTGGCCACCTTCTTCTTCACAAGACGCCGCAGGTCGTTGATCTTCTTGGCGATCTTGTCTGGGGTCCGGTTGGCATAGCCAAGGGCACTCACCTCCGCTGCAATCTGTGCCAAGATTTGATCCTTACGGACCTTGCTGGTCGAGCCACTTTCCTTGCCGTGGAGGAACTTGTTATATTTTCTCATGGCATCAATAATCACCGCCTTCTCCTCAATAATAAAGTTTTTTTCCCTCCTATCTTTCGAGCCAGCCTCAGACATCTTTTTTGATCTGAACAAAGCAAAAGTAGCCACACCAAACGACCAAAACCAGCAGGTGTACTTTTGCACTTGACTGGCGCATGTCCGTGTGGATTTATGCCCTGGGCGGAAACGGTGGGCTGGGTTATCGTGGGGGGGGACACGAGAGGCGAATTGGGGCGCATGCGCAGTGGGGCGCGGGGGATGCGATCACGTGACGGCGCATGCGCCGTTCGTTCGGACCTTAACCACTTGACAACTGGGCACTTAAACACCCTTAATAACCAGACCAATTTTCAGCTTTCGGTGCTCTCACATTTTGAATGACAATAACTCAGTCATACAACACTGTAACCAAATGAAATTTTTGTCCTTTTTTTCCCACAAATAGAGCTTTCTTTTGGTGGTATTTGATCACCTCTGCGGTTTTTATTTTTTTCGCTATAAATGAAAAAAGAACGAAAATTTTGTAAAAAAATGAATTTTTCTTCATTTCTATTATAAAATTTTACAAAAAATGAATTTTTCTTCATAAATTTGGCCTAAAATGTATACTGCTACATATCTTTGGTAAAAAAAAAAAAAAAAATTTGGATATTATTTAGTCTGGGTGAAAGTTATAGGGTCTACAAGCTATGGTACCAATTACTGAAAATTGATCAATTTGATCACATCTGAAGTACTGACAGCTTCTCTCATTTCTTGAGACCCTAACATGCCAGAAAAGTACAAATACCCCCCAAATGACCCCTTTTTGGAAAGAAGACATTCCAAGGTATTTAGAAAGAGGCATGGTGAGTTTTTTGAAGTTGTCATTTTTTCCCACAATTCTTTGCAAAATCAAGGTTTTTTTTTTTTTTTTTTTTTTTTCCACAAAAGTTTCATATTAGCAGGTTATTTCTCACACACAGCATATGCATACCACAAATTACACCCCAAAACACATTCTGCTATTCCTCCCGAGTATGGCGATACCACATGTGTGAGACTTTTACACAGCATGGCCACATACAGAGGCCCGACATGCAGGGAGCACCATCAGGCGTTCTAAAGCACCCAGACCAATTCTGACATTTCTCTCCTACATGTAAAAATCATCATTTATTTGCTAGAAAATTACATAGAACCCCAAAACATTATATATGCTTTTTTAGCAAAGACCCTAGAGAATACAATGGCGGTCGTTGCAACTTTTTATCGCGCATGGTATTTGCACAGCAATTTTTCGAACGCATTTTTTTGGGAAATAAAACAGTTTTGTGCTTTTTTAAAAAAAAAACATTAAAGTTAGCCCAATGTTTTTGCATAATATGAAAGACGAAGTTACGCCGAGTAAATAGATACCCAACATGTCACCCTTCAATATTGCACACGCTTGTGGAATGGCGCCAAACTTCGCTACGTAAAAATCCCCATAGGTGACGTTTTAAATGTTTTTACTGGTTACATGTTTTTAGTTACAGAGGAGGTCTGGGGCCAAAATGATTGCTCTCGCTCTAACGTTCGCAGCGATACCCCACATGTGTGGTTTGAACACCGTTTTCATATGTGGGCGGGACTTACGTACACATTCGCTTCTGTATACGAGCACGCGGGAACAGGGGCGCTTTAAATATTTATTTTTTATTTTTATTGTTCATTTTACTTAATTTATTTTAGTTTGACACGTTTTTCCCCAAAAATAAATGTTTTGATCACTTTTATTCCAATTACAAGGAATGGAAACATCCCTTGTAATAGGAATATAGCATGACAGGTCCTCTTTACAGTGAGATATGGGGTCAATAAGACCCCACATCTCACCTCTAGGCTGGGAAGCCTGAAAAAAAACAAGAAAAAAAACGATCCTGGCTTCGATCGCAGCGGTGAGTCAGAAGAAGCACCGGAGGGAGAAGGGAGTGGGGACGTCCCTTTTTGCCTCCCGTAAGAACGATCAAGAGGCGGAACAGCCGCCATGATCGTTCTTATGGTGTAGAGAATCGCCGGCTGAAAAAAATGATATCTGAATGATGCCTGTAGCTGCAGGCATCATTTAGATATCCCTGCACAAAGTCAAGGACCTCATATGACGTGGGCGGGAAGTGGTTAAAACACATTTTTTTCCCCAGAGTATTTTCTGGGTATTGCAAAGTATTGGCCGGGGTATTGCAAAGTATTGGTGCGGGGGTATTGCAGAGTATTGGTGCGGGGGTATTGCAGAGTATGGTGTGGGGGTATTGCAGAGTATGGTGTGGGGGTATTGCAGAGTATGGTGTGGGGGTATTGCAGAGTATGGTGCGGGGGTATTGCAGAGTATGGTGTGGGGGTATTGCAGAGTATTGGTGCGGGGGTATTGCAGAGTATTGGTGCGGGGGTATTGCAGAGTATGGTGTGGGGGTATTGCAGAGTATGGTGTGGGGGTATTGCAGAGTATGGTGTGGGGGTATTGCAGAGTATGGTGCGGGGGTATTGCAGAGTATGGTGTGGGGGTATTGCAGAGTATTGGTGCGGGGGTATTGCAGAGTATTGGTGCGGGGGTATTGCAGAGTATTGGTGCGGGGGTTTTGCAGAGTATTGCGCGGGGGTTTTGCAGAGTATTGCGCGGGGGTATTGCAGAGTATTGCGCGGGGGTTTTGCAGAGTATTGGTGCGGGGGGTATTGCAGAGTATGGTGCGGGGGTATTGCAGAGTATTGGTGCGGGGGTATTGCAGAGTATTGGTGCGGGGGTATTGCAGATTATTGTGTGGGGGGTATTGCAGAGTATTGTGTGGGGGGTATTGCAGAGTATTATGTGGGGGGTATTGCAGAGTATTGTGTGGGGGGGTATTGCAGAGTATTGTGTGGGGGGTATTGCAGAGTATGGTGCGGGGGTATTGCAGAGTATTGTGCGTGGGGTATTGCAGAGTATTGTGCGTGGGGTATTGCAGAGTATTGTGCGTGGGTATTGCAGAGTATTGTGCGTGGGGTATTGCAGAGTATTGTGCGTGGGTATTGCAGAGTATTGTGCGTGGGGTATTGCGCGGGGGGTACTGCAGAGTATTGCGCGGGGGGTATTGCAGAGTATTGCACGGGGGGTATTGCAGAGTATTGCGCGGGGGTACTGCAGAGTATTGCGCAAGGGGTACTGCAGAGTACTGGCAGGGGGTACTGCAGAGTATTGCGCGGGGGTATTGCAGAGTATTGCGCGGAGGTATTGCAGAGTATTGCAGAGTATTGCGCGGGGGTATTGCAGAGTATTGCGCGGGGGTACTGCAGAGTATTGCGCAAGGGGTATTGCAGAGTATTGTGCGGGGGTATTGCAGAGTATTGCGCGGGGGTATTGCAGAGTATTGCGCGGGGGTATTGCAGAGTATTGCGCGGGGGTATTGCAGAGTATTGCGCGGGGGTATTGCAGTGTATTGAGCGGGGGTATTGCAGAGTATTGCGCGGGGGTATTGCAGAGTATTGCGCGGGGGTATTGCGCGGGGGTATTGCAGAGTATTGCGCGGGAGTATTGCGCGGGTGTTTTGCAGAGTATTGCGCGGGTGTTTTGCAGAGTATTGCGCGGGTGTTTTGCAGAGTATTGCGCGGGTGTTTTGCAGAGTATTGCGCGGGGGTATTGCAGAGTAATTGCGCAGGGAAGGCAGAGCATTGCAGAGTATTGCGCGGGTGTTTTGCAGAGTATTGCGCGGGTGTTTTGCAGAGTATTGCGCGGGTGTTTTGCAGAGTATTGCGCGGGTGTTTTGCAGAGTATTGCGCGGGTGTTTTGCAGAGTATTGCGCGGGGGTATTGCAGAGTAATTGCGCAGGGAAGGCAGAGCATTGCAGAGTATTGCGCGGGTGTTTTGCAGAGTATTGCGCGGGTGTTTTGCAGAGTATTGCGCGGGTGTTTTGCAGAGTATTGCGCGGGTGTTTTGCAGAGTATTGCGCGGGTGTTTTGCAGAGTATTGCGCGGGTGTTTTGCAGAGTATTGCGCGGGTGTTTTGCAGAGTAATTGCGCAGGGAAGGCAGAGCATTGCAGAGTATTGCGCGGGTGTTTTGCAGAGTATTGCGCGGGTGTTTTGCAGAGTATTGCGCGGGTGTTTTGCAGAGTATTGCGCGGGTGTTTTGCAGAGTATTGCGCGGGTGTTTTGCAGAGTATTGCGCGGGTGTTTTGCAGAGTATTGCGCGGGGGTATTGCAGAGTAATTGCGCAGGGAAGGCAGAGCATTGCAGAGTATTGCGCAGGGAAGGCAGAGTATTGCAGGGGTTAATGCAGGGATGGCTGAGCAGGGATGGATGGATCTGTGACTGCAATAGTCACAGATCCATCCCACACTGCTGCTGCCATCCGCGCTCTCCTCTCACACTGTACCGATCGGTACAGCGAGAGGAGGGAGGAACCGGCGTCATCAGATGACGCCGGTTTGTTTACCTGTGATCGCGCCGTCATTGGACGGCGCGATCACATGGTAAAAGACCGGCGTTGCTGGTCAGTTACCGTGATCTGTGTAGCGCCGGGTCTCATAGACCCGGCGCGCACAGAATTTTCTGTGTGCGCGCCCGAGGCGGCGCGCATTACTGCTTCTGGTGGGCGCCGTTTCAGAACGGCGACCCCCAGTTAAGCAACCACCTTGCCGCCGTTTGTAGACGGCGGCTGGTGGTTAAGTGGTTAATTTGCATGGGGTCACGCTTCATTTAAATGGATCACGCCCACCTCCTTCCCACTTTGAATTACGTCGGGTTACGCCATCAAAATTACATTACGATGGCGCATCGCAGCGCGCATTTGCTTGCTGAATAGGCTGCTTGCCTCTCTAAGTTTCGACGGTCTAGTGTATCTGCGTTGCGATACGCCCGCCTATTGATGCGCTGAGCTTCGTGAATCTGGGCCAAGATCTTATTACCTCCTCTGCTGCCACTTCCAGCAACGTCTCCTCTCTATGTCCTCCCGACTCACCTCTCACCCGGAACTTCCTGTCAGTACCTGACATCACTTCCTGTCTTCCATAGAGACGCCCTGGGTAAAAGTGAGATCACCATCTTGTGGAGCTCAGAGGAACTGCAGCCCAGAAAAACATCTCGTAGTGTGAACACGGCCTTGTGCTTTGTGTGTATGTACTGTATATCCTTATAGATGGGTCATCTCCACTCCCACCAAGGGGGAGAGAAATATATTACTGACTAGTACGGCCTTTATCAGCCAGGGTTCCTCCAAAGGTTTTTAGGGGTTCCCTGTGAATTGATAAATTTCTGACTTTCAGTAACAACAATTTCATGATAATGTAAAAATGTCCTTCTTTCACTGATCACTGATATGAGGGGATCCTTCTCCCATCGGTCACCAATAAGGGACCAATAAACAGATCACTTGTTTGGTTGTGTTTGGGTTTGGAGTGAATTTGCCCTGTTTGGGGTGAGATAACGGCTGCACTGATTGGGTATTCAGCCAAGATGAACCTTCAGTTGCAGTATGACTACCAATGCTAAATGTGGCAGCTTCCCACCTCAGTGAGTGCAGATTTTAGTATTTCCTTTTAATAAAAGGCATTACATGATGTGGGGTTCCCCTTTCTCTCCTCCCTGAGTGTGTATGAAGAGGCGAAGCTCCTGAGTGTGTATGAAGAGGTGGAGCTCCTGAGTGTGTATGAAGAGGTGGAGCTCCTGAGTGTGTATGAAGAGGCGGAGCCCTGAGTGTGTATGAAGAGGCGGAGCTCCTGAGTGTGTATGAAGAGGCGGAGCCCCTGAGTGTGTATGAAGAGGCGGAGCCCCTGAGTGTGTATGAAGAAGCGGAGCCCTGAGTGTGTATGAAGAGGCGGAGCTCTGAGTGTGTATGAAGAGGCGGAGCCCCTGAGTGTGTATGAAGAGGCGGAGCTCTGAGTGTGTATGAAGAGGCGGAGCTCCTGAGTGTGTATGAAGAGGTGGAGCTCCAGAGTGTGTATGAAGAGGCGGAGCTCCTGAGTGTGTATGAAGAGGCGGAGCTCCTGAGTGTGTATGAAGAGGTGGAGCCCCTGAGTGTGTATGAAGAGGTGGAGCTCCTGAGTGTGTATGAGGAGGCGGAGCCCTGAGTGTGTATGAAGAGGCGGAGCTCCTGAGTGTGTATGAAGAGGTGGAGCCCCTGAATGTGTATGAAGAGGCGGAGCCCTGAGTGTGTATGAAGAGGCGGAGCTCCTGAGTGTGTGTGAAGAGGCGGAGCCCTGAGTGTGTGTAAAGAGGTGGAGCGCCTGAGTGTGTATGAAGAGGCGGAGCTCCTGAGTGTGTATGAAGAGGCGGAGCCCTGAGTGTGTATGAAGAGGCGGAGCCCTGAGTGTGTATGAAGAGGTGGAGCTCCTGAGTGTGTATGAGGAGGCGGAGCCCTGAGTGTGTATGAAGAGGCGGAGCTCCTGAGTGTGTATAAAGAGACGGATCTCCTGAGTGTGTATGAAGAGGTGGAGCCCTGAGTGTGTATGAAGAGGCGGAGCTCCTGAGTGTGTATGAAGAGGCGGAGCTCCTGAGTGTGTGTGAAGAGGCGGAGCCCTGAGTGTGTGTGAAGAGGTGGAGCGCCTGAGTGTATATGAAGAGGCGGAGCCCCGAGTGTGTATGAAGAGGTGGAGCCCTGAGTGTGTTTAAAGAGGTGGAGCTCCTGAGTGTGTATGAAGAGGTGGAGTCCTGAGTGTGTATGAAGAGGCGGAGCCCTGAGTGTGTATGAAGAGGTGGAGATCATGAGTGTGTATGAAGAGGCGAGCTCCTGCGTGTGTATGAAGAGGTGGAGCTCCTGAGTGTGTATGAAGAGGCGGAGCCCTGAGTGTGTATGAAGAGGTGGAGCTCCTGAGTGTGTATGAAGAGGCGGAGCTCCTGAGTGTGTATGAAGAGGCGGAGCTCCTGAGTGTGTATGAAGAGGTGGAGCTCCTGAGTGTGTATGAAGAGGCGGAGCTCTGAGTGTGTATGAGGAGGAGGAGCCCTGAGTGTGTATGAAGAGGCGGAGCCCTGAGTGTGTATGAAGAGGCGGAGCTCTGAGTGTGTATGAAGAGGCGGAGCTTTGACTGTGTATGAAAAGGCGGAGTCCTGAGTGTGTATGAAGAGGTGGAGCTCCTGAGTGTGTATGAAGAGGTGGAGTCCTGAGTGTATATGAAGAGGCGGAGCCCTGAGTGTGTATGAAGAGGCGGAGCTCCTGAGTGTGTATGAAGAGGCGGAGCTCCTGCTGGAACAGCGGTCGGAGGAGGAAGCCGAGTCTAGGAGGGAGACTGACAGAAACCGCAGCAGACTTGCAGGAGTGAGCGAGGAGGATCCATCGGAGGTGAGGAGAGTGTGAAGGATGTTGGTGACTCTGGTAGATGAAAAGCTGGGAGTCATATTGCTCTGGTGAGTGGGGAAGCACTACTAAGGGGGCGCCCTCACCATCACGTGTGTAAGAGGAGGAAGAAGGCGTGGCTACACTACAGCTGGCACAGATTGGAGCACCGAGAACTTTCACACCTTATCAACTTTTCATTGATTTGTGGACTTTTTTGGAGCAAAATAAGTTAATTGAAGTAGATGTAAAGTGGAAGCAGTGGACTTGCAGAGAAAATTATATTGAGTAAAAAAAATGTATATTTACATGAATTTGCACAGATTGTTACTTTATTTATTATAGCAGAGAATATTATAAGATTAAATAAGTAGGTGTAAAGTGGAAGCAGTGGATCTGCAGAGAACATCATCCTGAGTACAAAGCTCTTTATGTTGTATATGAATTTGCACATGGATCAGATTACTTCATTTATTGATAAACACCATAAGATGAATGAAGTAGGTGTAAAGTGGAAGCAGTAGATCTGCAGAGAATATTATTGGGGCCCCTAGCACTTTATATATGAATGTCTCCACATATTTTAGTGTATGTGTGATAATTGATGGGCGGCACACACAATAGGACAGCGCTGTGACACATAATGCTCTTCTAGGTGATAAAGGGAAGACTTACCTTTGTTACAGCAGCAGTCCGGTAGAAGTTATTTCTGGAGGTATTTGAGTTGTTACACATAGCGCAGGTTTTTTTCTATTTATATTGGGGACATAATTGCCCAAATCTGGGGATCAGGAGCCATTTCCACCCTTTACTCTCGGCTGGGGTTCTTTGTATCCATATAACAGATGTTCTACATGACTAAATCTCACATCAATTTTACTGCCAAATCAAAGGGGCCAAAATGTCTCCCCCCCTCCCCCCCCCGAGCAGTAATATATTTCTATCCCCCTTGGTGGGAGTGGAGATGACCCATCTATAAGGATATACAGTACATACACACACAGCACAAGGCCGTGTTCACACTACGAGATGTTTCTCAGGGCTGCAGATCCTTTGAGCTCCACAAGGTGGTGATCTCACTTCTACCCAGACAGGAAGACAGGAAGTGATGTCAGGCACAGACAGGAAGTTCCGGGTGAGAGGTGAGTCGGGAAGAAGTAGAGAGAAGACGTTGCTGGAAGAGGCCGCAGAGGAGGTAATAAGATCTTATCTTCTATTTACACCCAGTAACCCCGTCATGTCCGTCCTCTTCCTCCATAGTCACTGTGACGTCTTTTATCTCCAGCAGATGATGATACACACATATATAATGTAGAAATGTAGATTAACCCTTTCAGTGGGCAATTAGTTGATGATTACCTCATCCACACATTGGAGGGGGATGGGGGAATTCTCCCCTCTGCACTATTGTATTTTGACAATGGGGGGCGCTCCTCCGCTCTCAGAATACACAGATCAGTTATAAAGCTATTGGCTGCAGCCGCTGATCGAGTGACTTTTATCCGGCAGTGACCACACATGAATGGAAATGTGACCGATCCCTGCTGAACCAGCTGAATTTCCATGTATCTTTTGCTCAGAAGTTGCTCTATTTCTTCTCTGTTCTGTTCACTTCCTGCTTGTCTGATTGTTACTCACCACCGTGAAGGGAGGCTTTACTGCGGTGGACAGTGACCTGCTCGCCCCCTCCTGGGAACTACATCTGTGCGGCAGGACGCTCTCTACGTGTTAGGGCTCTTTCACACGGAGCGGACCGTTTCCGGGTCCGCTCCGTGTGTCTCCGTCGGCTCAGCGGGGATCCCCGCTCAGCTGTCGGCGGATAGGGCGGTCCCCGCACACAGTGCAGGGACCGCCCTGTCTCTGCTACGCTGTCCCCTATGGGGAAACTGATGCAGACGGACCGTCTGTCCGTCTGCATCAGTTCCGCTCCGCCGAACGGAAGAAAAATAGTGTTTCTTCCGTTCGGAAAAGCGGATCTCGACTGACGCGGACGCTAGCGGATGCTCCATCCGCTAACGGACGTGTTCCCATAGGGATTCATTACAAGTCCGTTAACGGACTTGTAATGAGCGGACGAACGGTCCGCTAGTGTGAAAAGACCCTTAGAGACTTCAAGGAGGTGTGAATTACTGGGCGTGCCGCAATGCATACTGGGAAATGTAGTTCTTACATGAACGAGCGCCGCAAACCAGGAAGTGAATGAGAAAACAGAAACTAGAACGCCAAAGGTGATATAGATGAAGGAATTTAATAGGTATTTACTCGTTTTTTAACAGAATCATTACACTATTCTGTCTGTCTACCTTGCAGACATTAATTTTAGGCAAAAAATGTTTTTCCTTTACAACTCCTTTAAGTGACTTCCTCCCCTCCCCCTCATCTCCTTCATTATATAAGTCATGCTGAGATAATCTCCCATTGGCTGAGCAATATTCTCATTCGTCTCTGAGCTCCTTCTTGCTATTCCTCGTCCTGCCTGTTGTTTCCTTGGATTGATTTTCTGTGTAGTGACCCCGGCTTCATCTCTTGGATGCGCTCGTCTGTTGCTTGTCCTGACCTTTATCCTGATTCCTGGATCTCCTCCTCATCTCTCCTCCATATCCTCTTACACAGCTTTTCTCCTGCAGTGACCCTGGGGGGTGGAAACTTGGCCCCAGCACTCAGAAAACTCCATCCTCACCATTAGGAGCTCTGGAGAAAATTGTCTGGTATTTACACTCTGTTCCTCTGCATGTCACCTGATCACATGAGAGATTACTTTAACAGATTCCTGACAGATTTTTGTATGGTAAAGGTCAAAGTTCACTCTTCAGTTTAGGAGAGGTAGGACACACCCAGGAACAATTATTGGATTTGCAATGCACGAGGGGCATCGTGGGAACCTCAAATCACCCCATCCAAATGTCCCACCTTCGAGTCTATATGTCCTATGTAATTTTCTGTGTAGTGACTAGGGATGAGCTTCGAGTTTGAGTCAAACTCATGTTCGACTCGAACATTGCCTGTTCGGCTGTTCGGCGAACAGCGATCAATTTGGGGTGTTCGCGGCAAATTCAAAAAGCCGCTGAAACACCCTGTTAAAGTCTATGGGAAAAATCTAAATTGCTAATTTTAAAGGCTAATATGCAAGTTATTGTCTTAAAAAGTGTTTGGGGACCTGGGTCCTGCCCCAGGGGACATGTATCAATGCAAAAAAGTTTTAAAAACAGACGTTTTTTCGGGAGCAGTGAATTGCTTAAATGCTTAAAGTGAAACAATAAAAGTGAAATATTCCTTTAAATGTCGTACCTAGGGGGGGGTGTAAAGTAAGCATGCAAAATATCGCTTGTTTGCCGTACTTAGAACTGTCTCTGCACAAAGTGTAATTTCTGAAGGAAAAAAAGTCATTTAAAACTGACTCGCGGCTATAATGAATTGTCGGCTCCCGGCAATTCAGAGAGAATTCATTCATAAAAAAGCGTGGGGGTTCCCCCAAATTCAATTACCAGGCCCTTCAGGTCTGGTATGGATATTAAGGGGAACCCCGCCGTCAATTTAGAAAAAGATGACTTGGGGTTCCCCCAAATATCCATTCCAGACCCTTCAGGGTAAATTATGTCCAGCACCATTCACGGACGACTTACGCAAACAACGTAATTTTATAAATTTTCGACGCGGGAACGACGGCCATTCTTAACATTGACTGTGCTTTATAGACCCATGGGCAACTTTACGCCGGGAAAAGCCTAACGTAAACGTCGTAACTCGGCCGTGCGTACGTTCGTGAATCCGCGTATCTAACTAATTTGAATACTTGACGGGGAAATCGAAGGAAGCGCCACCTAGCGGGCAAAAAAAAATTGCATTTAAGATCCGACGGCGTAAGAGACTTACGCCTGTCGGATCTAATGGATATCTATGCGTAACTGATTCTAAGAATCAGTCGCATAGATACGACGGCCCAGATTAGGACTTATGACGACGTACATGGTGCTGCGCCGTCGTAAGCCCTTTGAGAATCTGGGCCCATCAGTTCAAAATCCGATCAAGTCCAACGCAGTGATGTAAAACACAACGACGTGTTAAAAAATGAAGTTCAATGCTTCCAAGCATGCGTCGACTTGATTCTGAGCATGCGCGGGTTTTGAACCGATGCTTTTGCGTACTAACCATCGGTTTTGACCGATCGGTCATCAGTCCGATTTTAAAGCAAGTTTTAAAACTTTGGTCTGAAGGACAAAAGTCTGATGGGCCATACACACGGTAGGTTTGGACTGATGAAACTGAACTTCAGTCCGTTTTGAGTGAGTGAGAAACTTGTAAAGCGCAACACATGCAAACTGAATCGCCTCTGGGCGCTGTATCCATTTCATGGGTAAGGAACCCCTTGTCCTCAGAAGAGATGGGTTTTAATCTTTCTCCTGAAGGCCAAGTGGTCCGACTCGAGTCGGATGGTGGTTGGTAGTGCATTCCACAGGCGAGGTCCCTGGACTGTAAATCTTCGATCTCCTTTGGACTTGTATCTGGCTTTGGGTATCTGGAGGAGGTTTTGATTGGTGGATCGCAGAATGCGATTGGGGTTATGGGCTTTTATTTTTTCACATAGATATTTGGGGGCGTTTCCTTGAATACACTTATGTATTAGGCAGAGTGCCTAATACATAAGTTTCATCAGTTTGGACTGATCGTGTGTATAGGGCCTAAGAATTGCTGTAATCTACCGACCCCCTGGACTGGTATCAACCTTCCTGGATGACCTCTCTGCCTGGCAACCAAACTTTCTCTCTTCTGAAATCCCCACAATCATTCTCTGTAAGGCTAATCCACCTTACATACCACTCATCGTCTGCCACCCCTTTCTGACAATCCATCCATTGGCTGCCACTCGCCCAACAAATTAAATTCAAAATACAAACAATAACTGACAAAGCCACCCGCAACTCAGCCCACACCTACATCACTAACCTAGTTTCACCATACCAACCAAATCGTTCTCGTCATTCCTCTCTAGCTCCCCTATCACCTCCTCCCATGCTCACCTCTAGGACTTTCCTGAGCCTATCCCATCCTATGGAACTCCATACCCCAATCTGTCTGACTATCTTTTTCTCTGTTTGCTTTTAGATGATCCTTGAAAACCCTCCTTTCCAGAGAAACCTATCCTGTCCACACCCAACAACTGTACATTTATTTTCTCCATCAGCTCATCTCCCACAGTTATCACCTTTTGTATTATTTCACCCTCCCTCTTAGATTGTAGTCGCTAACGAGCAGGGCCGTCTGATTCATCCTGTGCAGTGCAAATTGTTGGTGATATATAAATCCTGTATTATAATAATAATGTATTCCCATGGGGGTAGTAGTTCTTGAATGTACATCAACTCTCCTATTACCCCCTCACATCCTATTATTGTGTGACCAATACCATCCAAAAAATCATTTAATTTCCCAAAGTTATCTGTCTACAAGGAGACCTGTATAGATCAAATGATGCCACCAATGAGGATGGAGGAGGACCGGAGTCACATGACTGAGAAGATACTAAACCTCACCCTGGAGATCATCTACCTGCTGACCGGAGAGGTGAGGGGGATTCTGGGAGGTCACAAGACATCACTCTTATCTCTATTAATAAAACACAGACCTGACCGGAGAGGTGAGGAGGATTCTGGGAGGTCACATGACATCACTCTTATCTCTATTAATAATACACAGACCTGACTGGAGAGGTGAGGAGGATTCTGGGAGGTCACATGACATCATTCTTATCTCTATTAATAATACACAGACCTGACTGGAGAGGTGAGGAGGATTCTGTGAGGTCACATGACATCACTCTTATCTCTATTAATAAAACAGACCTGACCGGAGAGGTGAGGAGGATTCTGGGAGGTCACATGACATCACTCTTATCTCTATTAATAAAACACAAACCTGACCGGAGATGTGAGGGGGATTCTGGGAGGTCACATGACATCACTCTTATCTCTATTAATAATACACAGACCTGACTGGAGAGGTGAGGAGGATTCTGTGAGGTCACATGACATCACTCTTATCTCTATTAATAATACACAGACCTGACCGGAGAGGTGAGGAGGATTCTGGGAGGTCACATGACATCACTCTTATCTCTATTAATAATATACAGACCTGACTGGAGAGGTGAGGAGGATTCTGGGAGGTCACATGACATCATTCTTATCTCTATTAATAATACACAGACCTGACTGGAGAGGTGAGGAGGATTCTGTGAGGTCACATGACATCACTCTTATCTCTATTAATAAAACAGACCTGACCGGAGAGGTGAGGAGGATTCTGGGAGGTCACATGACATCACTCTTATCTCTATTAATAAAACACAAACCTGACCGGAGATGTGAGGGGGATTCTGGGAGGTCACATGACATCACTCTTATCTCTATTAATAATACACAGACCTGACTGGAGAGGTGAGGAGGATTCTGTGAGGTCACATGACATCACTCTTATCTCTATTAATAAAACACAAACCTGACCGGAGAGGTGAGGAGGATTCTGGGATTCTAACATGATATTCCTATTGGTTCCTCAATACAGAGATTTCCTCTTGTGAAGTCAGGTGATCACATGACCATCACAGTGCCTCCATGTGACTACCTAAAACCTGAGAGACACAACATGGAGAAGATTCTAGAAGTCACCAAGAAGATGATGGAGCTGCTGACAGGAGAGGTGAGGAGGATTCTGGGAATTTTTTCTTGCAATTGTATTTTTATTAAATTTCACAAAATAAAGAAGTTACATTTCTTGTATGTCCCAAAACAGTATTACAGCATGAAGACGTAGATGAGTGACAATTATTGGTAGTTATGATTTATACACAGCATGTTTGTTACAATGAATGTTTTATTATATATTCAGAGTGGAAATCTTGGTGATGATAATATTGTTGTTAAAGAAGAGTATAAAGAGGAGGATGAGGAGTATGGAGTGATGGAGGAGTTTTCAGAAGGACACAAGGATATGATGGAGCCACCTAATACCAGGAACCCACCAGAGAGATGTCCCCGTTCTCTGTATTCCCGGGATTCCACACAGGAAGGTCACATTAAAGATTACAAGGTTGGTGGGACAGAGGATCTAAAACATGGACTCGTAGAGATGATGTGTGGATTTTTTTATGTGACCTTATATGTTACATGTGATATTTTCTCTCATTCTCCTGGCTTAGGGTGAATATCTGATAGATATAAAAGTTGAGAGTAAAGCAGAAGAAGAAGAAGAGAGGTATGTGAGGGATGATCAGCAGTCTATGGAGAAGGATGAAATAATAAGACTAATTATAGAGGAGGACACGCCTACAGAGATCAGCACAGGTGGGTCATTAACACTAAATACATTCCTCCACCCATACTGCTCACTGATTGGTCCAGAGTAGGGCGGTGACTGGGTGATATCAGCCTGTAATCCTCTGGTCACTTTCCTGAGCTGTGTTCCCTGTCCTGTATTTCTCTCCGATAATCTTCCTTCTCTCTGCTGCAGACATAATTAATGGATCTAGTGTGGTTTTATGGAGATTCTGGGGTTCAGCTGGCAGCAAAATTTTGATTTCCTCATAGGTGTTACTCAACCTAGGTACCTGGGGCATATGTCAGGTGTCGCCTTCCCCATGCCTGGGTCTAGCACTCATCCTATAATCCCCTCATCACTGTCACTCCTATAAAAGACAGTTCTCGTTGTTTCCTCACTCTCTGACTAAGGTCCATGAATAAAGAAATGATCTGGTAGGAGATCAGAGGACCCATTTACTAGTTACCTTGAGGGGGGAATTGTAAGATCCTCAGAGACAAAGCTGCCTGATGTGGGCAGAGTCCTGGTTTATGGGAACCAATCTGCTCATGTCTAGTAATAATCTTTGTATCTCTATTTTAGTAGATGGACGGGAGATGAGGAAAACCTCAGAGGATTGTCTCACTTTGTCTCCAGACTGTAAAGTAGAAGATGAGGACATCACACAGTATAGTCCAGGAGAAAACCCGACTACCTCAAATGTCCATCCAGCACCGCACAGTGTAGATGGACCATCGTATTCCTCTTATCCTGAGGAACCTCAGACTGTGCGGGATGGTGCCGGACCATCGTATTCCTCTTATCCTGAGGAACCTCAGACTGTGCGGGACGGTGCCGGACCATCATATTCCTCTTATCCTGAGGAACCTCAGACTGTGCGGGACGGTGCCGTCCTTCCAACAGAGAAGAGCTTTTTCTGTACTGAGTGCGAGAAGTGTTTCCAGTCTAAATACAAACTTAATGTGCATAAAAGATCTCACACAGGTGAGAAGCCGTATTCTTGTCCTGAGTGTGGGAAATGTTTTTCAGACAAGTTCTATCTTTACATACATCAGAGATCTCACACAGGGGAGAAGCCGCATTCCTGTCCTGAGTGTGGGAAATCTTTTTCACAAAAGTCCGTTCTTTACAGACATCAAAGATCTCACAAGGGGGAGAAGCCATATTCCTGTCCTGAGTGCGGGAAATGTTTTTTAGACAGGTCTGGTCTTTACAAACATCAGAGATCTCACACGGGGGAGAAGCCATATTCTTGTCCTGAGTGCGGGAAATGTTTTTCTGAGAAGTACAATCTTTCAAGACATCAGAGATCTCACACGGAGAAGAAGCCTCTTTCCTGTCCTGAGTGAGAGAAATGTTCCTCACTGAAGTCCTGTCTTCCTGTACATCAGGGATCCCACACAACCCTTGAGGTGTATTAGTGAGTGCGGGAAATGTCTTGTATATGAATGTTGCTGGACATCACAGCTCTCATGTGGGGAAGAAGCACACCCTGATATACACCTCAGATATAGTTCATAAGGAGATCAGAGAACACCAAAGACATGTGTAGCGCCTATGTACTTTACAGTACTGGTGCTAGTTAAATTTAAGTGTAGATCGGAGTGTAGTTAAACTCTGATCCAGATTGTTAGTAGCAAAATGCATTCTCTGTCTCAGCTTGACTGTGCTGTGGGCCATTCTGCTGTACTGGGGTGTTCTTCTAGCCCCGGGGGTGCAGGTGGCAGCAGGGGAGTCAAGGTTTGGGTGCTCTTTCCCAGCAGCCAATCACGAGGGTTTGTCCTCGCTGTGCATGCTGGGGAGGGGTATTTATGGGCCAGACACCATTGGTTTTGGGTCTTCTTCCTCCAGTGTGGCACCCACCTTTAGGGTGGCCACATCACGGCGCCCCGGCATTATGGCCTACCTGGCCGGGGCGTGCATGCCACATGGTGTTCCTGGTTCCGGGGCCATGTTGGCCAGGAGCATCTGAACAGCGACTGGGACCCACTGAGTGACTGGGTTCCCACTTTGAGGATCCCAAGCTGTATTTGCTGTTCGGTGGAGAGTCTGTCTGAGGAGCGCCATTGAGAGGCTGGCGGTCAAAAAGGGCCTGGACAAACCACCGGGGATCGAGGTAGCTGGACACTGCAGGATTGATCTCCTGTCAGTCGGTGCCTGGGAAACAAGTTGAAGGAGATGCAGACGTAACTCATTTAGGGGGGCATATCTCCAAGAATTCAACCCAGAAGGGACCTGTGGCAGAGGTATCTTTCTGAGGCTCATTGAGAGGGTCTGTGGCAGAGACATTCACCCAAGTTCACCAAGGAGGGTCTGTGGCAGAAACTTTATCCTACAATTGCCCGAGTGATACTCCGGCTGCCAGGTCAGTGAGAGAGGCCTGTCCGGGTACACTAGACCCACTCCGGCGGGAGTGGTGCTAATAAGTGTTACGTTTGCAAGCAGGACTGTTTCCTATCATTACGCCTGAATCTGCTGTTCTCCTTTCTTCTTCAGCTTTACTTTCCTCACCACAAGTTTACTGTTTTTACCCGGCTGGGTAATAAAGAGCACCTGTCTGGACTTTCCTTTACTTCTACTTCATGCAATACGCATTATCCACCCCTAGGAATTCGGAGGAGCCAAGAGGTATTACGCCGCCCAAAAATCCAGCAGCTCCACTGGGGGTAATGCTACACATGGATGAAGTGTTGTATTGTGTTGGCCATTGATAGCAAGAGAAAAATAAAAATTATCCAATTGTTGGTCAACCGAGTGTCTGATTTTTATCTTCAGGGGGTGTGCCTGGACCTTGTCTGGCATACTAACGATACATAATTGTCGGCCAACAAACATAGTAATGTACAAGGAATTTCAGCTCTTGAGTGCCACCCTTTGGTGCCCTTCTGCTAATTTCATGTTTGGTGAGCATTGATTCCGAGCATGCGTATTTGTACTTTCAACTTTTGTGTGACAGACTTGTGTACTGACCATCAGAAAATCTGACAACCAACGGTTGTCTGTCGCAGGGATCGACAAATCCCGGGCGCCAGGTCGCCATGGCGACTAGAAATAGTGTCCTGGCGACTTGGCTTGGAAGGTGGGCAAAAAAAAAAAATACGCAAATATACAATGTATGAACAGCGATCTGTCATTTCCCCTAGTCAGTCCCACCCCCCTTACAGTTAGAACACACCCAAGGAACATAATTAACCCCTCCCTTGCCCCTAGTGTTAACCCCTTTCCTTGCCAGTGACATTTTTATAGTAAGCAATGCATTTTTAGAACATTGGTCGCTAGAAAAATGACAATGGTCCCAAAAATGTGTCCGCCATAATGTCGCAGTTCCGATAAAAATCGCTGATCACCGCAATTACTAGTAAAAGAAAAATATTAATAAAAAAGCCATAAAACTAACCCCTATTTTGTAGACGCTAGAACTTTTGCGCAAACCAATCAAACGCTTATTGCGATTTTTTGGAACCAAAAATATGTCGAAGAATACGTATCGGCCTAAACTGAGGGAAAATAAGATTATTTTTAGATAATTTGGGGGATATTTATTATAGCAAACAGTAAAATGATTTTTCTTTGTAAAAAAAAAATTTCGCTCTATTGTTGTTTATAGCAAAAAAAAGAAAAAACGCAGAGGTGATCAAATACCGCCAAAAAAAAAAAATCTATTTGTGGGGAAAAAAAGGACGCCAATTTTGATTGGGAACCACGTCGCACGACCGCGCAATTGTCAGTTAAAAAGACGCAGTGCCGAATCACAAAAACTGGCCCGGTCATTGACCAGTAATATGGTCTGGGGCTCAAGTGGTTAAAAATTAACAAAACACTAGATGTAGCCCAATTTTTGGCGATAATGTGAAATATGATGTTACACCGAGTAAATAGATACCTAACATGTCACGCTTTACTATTGCAAACACTCATGGAATGGCGCCAAACTTCAGTACTTTAAAATCTCCATAGGCGACGTTTTTTTTTTTTCAGGTTACCAGTTTATAGTTACAGAGAAGGTCTAGTGCTAAAAGTATTACTCTCGCTCTAACGCACGCGTCAATACCTCACATGTGTGGTTTGAATGGTGTTTACATATGTGGGCGGGACTTACACAAGTCCCACCCACATATGTGGGAGGGACTTGTCCGGTCTTATCCAGTGCCTTCTGCTGGGGCCCCCAACCTATTTAAGCTCTTTTACATTAGGGGGGGCATCCGGACTTCGGCGACTTCTGCCGGGGGATGGCGCCTATCCCCCGGTCTTTCCGGTGCCTTCCGCCAGGGCCCCGGTCTTCTGACTGGGAGCTACTAGGGACAGGGGCGTTTTAATTATTATTATTTATTTTTGTTACGTAATAATTCATTAAGACCTCCCCTTCAGGCTGGAAAGCATGAGTTCAGGGGGAAAAAACACAGCTCTCATGCTTTCAGCAGCCATTGCAGCTTTGTTCCTGCATGTGAGCTAAACTGAGCATGCTCAGACACTTAGAAATGTTTTACTTTCTTTTTGAGGGGGAAAATCACTTGGATGTCTCTGAGCATGCTCATAGAGCGTGGGTGGGTAGGTAATTTAAGGACATCCTTAACAGGTGTAACCACTTACAAGTTCACCCAAACTAGAGACTGAAATTAATTAATTAGCACACATGTTATAAAAAGCGTGGATAGAGCAGTCCTCAGCTGCCCTCAGAGGGGCAGGCTGGCAGGAATGTTGTTGCTAAACAGAAATGTGTTTTGGAGCATGTTTATTTTTATTTTGCCAATGTTTTTTGTTTATTTTTAAATGATGTTCAATTTGATGTATTTGTCTCTGCTGCCTTATTTTGAAAAATATTTCTGAAGATGTTGGGACGGTTAACCTATGTTTATTTTGATTTTTTAAATTTATTTTTGTGTGTGTGTGTTTTTGTTTGTTTGTCTTTTTTGCTTTCCTTGTTTTGTTGACCAATAAAAATTACTTTCAAATTTTGAAGTTTGTTTTTTGTTACTTTTTCATGCTACATATTTTGACAGCTGCAGCTGAAATAGGTTTGGGCCTAACAAATTAGGTGTGATTTTTGTCTAAGCTTCTTTCCTGGTGTGTAGGCATGAAATGTTTGCCATGTTTATTCTCCATGAATTTAAAGACAAAGTGGTAAGTATTTTCTTTTTACTGCAGTGGTCCTCAGCCCTCAAGTACCCTCGACAGGACATGTTTTGTGGATTTCTCTTATAAAGAATTGCTGTCCAGACTGTCTTTTAAAGCACATGTGCAAGATGAAGGAAAACCTGCAAACATGGCCTGTTGGGGGGGGGGGGTATTGGTGGACAGGTTTGAAGTGCTGATTTACAGCACTGTGCTTAAATCTAGCGCAAGGCAATCCTATTCTAATTGTGGGTGTTTGAGGGAAGCCAAGTGAGTGTTAGAACCCCTGCTTGTGTTTTTTTTGGGTTGAGCTTTGTGTCCCTTTTCTTAAAATTGGCTTCACTTCCTGTCACACAGCTGAACAGGAAGTGAGGTTAAAACCCTACCAGTGTCTTTTCTTGGGGTCAATATAACTAGTGTCCCCATTAAGCAAATTGCACTGCTGTGTACACCCCAAATGATTAGTTAGTTTGGGGTTTAGTAAAGGCAAAGCCACTCTGCAGTACAAGCATAGTTGCTGAAAATCAGAGAGGAAGCACTGATGGTTTTAACATCCAATCCTGTAGAAGCAAAGTTGTTTTGTTTTCTTCCTTGCTTGTCCACTTGTAATGTAACGTGGATTTGCCTTTAGTAAATGGACCCCCAAAGTCCAAGATCCCTAATAATTTGGGGTGTACACAGCAAAATGCAATTTCCATAATGGGAAACTATTTAGATTGATCTGTGTCCCCAAGAAAAGATATTAGTAATGTTTTACCCTCACTTGCTGTTTGGCTATGTGACAGGAAGTGAATGAATTTGAATTAGAAAGTGACAACATTTGTGAGGTGTCTTCACCCTATTAGGAGTGCAGGCATCCCCCAAAAATGAGCAGATAATACTTATTTGCAAATTAATAATTTGTTAGTTAACATTGGGTGGTGTTTGTGGGGGGCCCTAACACACACACATTCATACATATTAGCAACGCTGTATCCTGGCCTATTGGCATGGTTATATTTTCTTAGGCCTCTCAATAAAACTCTCTGAAATTTGTGCTTAAACTAGAACTATAATCAACACTTTTTATTTTCTTTAAGTGTGAGGGAGGGTTATAGCCCCTGTCAGTTTATTTTGTATTATCTGTGTCCAATTGGGGAGATTTGCCTTCACTTCCTATGCAAATTAAGGGAATCCAGTGCCCCCCCTTCCCCCAGAACTAGTGTGTGGGTCCCCTGAAAATTCCTGTGCGGGTCATACAAAAACAGGGTGTGGCCTTGACAGGAAGGGGTGGGTCATTTTTCTATTAGGAGGTGCAGATATGTAGTCAGGCCTAGGGCAGCACAAAACCTAAATATACTACTGCATATTAGGGCTTATTTAGACCGGATCCGATTTACAGCGTGTTTTTATAGTGTGGGAGGAAACCCACGCAGGCACAGGGAGAACAAACTCCAGGCAGATGGTGTCACGGGCGGGATTCGAACCAGCGACCCTTTTGCTGCTAGGTGAAAGTGCTATACACTACACCACTTTGCTGAACGAACATGATTGCAGCTGAAAGCATGAGATCTTTTTTTTTTTCCAAAATCATGCTTTCCAGCCTTATTGACCCCGCCTCTCTCCATAAAGAGGACCTGTCACACACTACTCCTATTACAAGGGATGTTTACATTCCTTGTAATAGGAAGAAAAGTGATCCGAAATAAAAAAAAAGGGACAAAAAAGTGCAAAAAGAAAAATATTAGGCAAAAAAATAAAAAATTAAAACGCCCCTGTCCCTAGTAGCTCGCACTCAGAAGCGAACACGCATGTAAGTCCCGCCCACATATGTAAACACTGTTCAAACCACACATGTGAGGTATTGACGCGTGCGTTAGAGTGAGAGCAATAATTCTAGCCCTAGACCTCCTCTGTAACTCTGAATTGGTAACCTCTAAAATAAAATCAAGCATCGCCTATGGAGATTTTTAAGTCCCGAAGTTTGGCGCCATTCCATGAGTGTGTGCAATATTAAAGTGTGAGAAGTTAGGTATCTATTTACTCGGTGTAACATCATCTTTCACATTATCCCTAAAAATTGGGCTAACTTTACTGCTTTATTTTTTAATTCATGAAACCGTTTTTTTTTTTGTGCCCAAAAAAAAAGGCGTTAGAAAAATGATTGCGCAAATACCGTTGGAAATAAAATAAAAAATGACCGCCACTTTATTTCCTAGGGTGTCTGCTAAAAAAATATATATAATGTTTGGGGGTCCTGAGTAATTTCCCAGGAGCTAAATATAATTTTTACATGAAGGAGAGAAGTGCCAGAATAGGTGCGGTATGGAAGTGGTTAAAGTGAAATAATTAAAGTGAAATATTCCTTTAAATTTCATACGGGGGGGGAGGGGGTATAACATGCCTGTGAAACGCATGTCATTTCTGAAGTGAAAAAAAAAGTAATTTAAAAGTACTCATGGCTATAAAAAATACAGTCATTGCTCATTAAAAAAAAAAAACGTGGGAGTCCCCCCAAATTCAATTACCAGGCACTTCAGGTCTGGTATGGATATTAAGGGGAACCCCGCCGTCCAAAAAAAAAATTAGTATGGGCCTGGCAAGTATCCATGCCAGGCCCATACCAGATTTTAAGGGGAACTCCACCCCAAATTTTAAAAAAAATGGCGTGGAGTCCCCTTTGTTAAAGGGGTCTTCCAGATTCTGATAAGCCCCCCACCCGCAGACCCCCACAACCACCGGGCAAGGGTTGTGGGGATGAGGCCCTTGTCCCCATGTTGAGGGCATGTGGCCTGGTACGGTTCAGGAGAGAAGGGGGGGGGCGGCACTTTGTCTTGAAAAAACGGGCATTTAAAAAAATAAAAAATCACGCGAGATTACAGTGAGAGAAGCTGTTCTCAGGAGTTTCCAGCCGTTTGTAGATCGCTCCTCATCTCAACATGAGAATCGATCTACAAAGCTTCATAAACAGGCACTCAGAGGAGAGCGATCTCCCCTGAGAATGCCTGAGAACTGAATAGCGGTATTTTACTGCACTTTCATAAAAGGACACCTATGAGACGTTTCTCTGGGCTGCAGTTCCTCTGATCTCCACAAGATGGTGATCTCATTTCTACCATAGAGAGAAGTCTCTATGGAAGACAGGAAGTGATGTCAGGGACAAACAGGAAGTTCCGGGTGAGAGGTGAGTCGGGAGGTATTAGAGAGGAGACATCGCTGGAATCGGCAGCAGAGGAGGTAATAAGATCTTATCTTCTATTTACACCCAGTAACCCCGTCATGTCCGTCCTCTTCCTCCATAGTCACTGTGACGTCTTTTATCTCCAGCAGATGATGATACACACATATATAGTGTGGAGACCTAGATTAGCCCATTCAGGGTCAGAACATTCCCCCACTTACAGGGCCTGAACATTCTCTTCATTTCAGTTTATACTAACAGATTATACGATAATACGGGTTGGGTTTTAGTTAGAGGTGGACTTATGATACATGTTTTTGATTTTATAATCTTTATGGAGGAGGAAATAACAATTCCTGATGTCTGTGAAGGTTCAACACAAGGGATGTGTCTGGATGATGACCTTGGGCTAGATTCAGGTAGCCCTGCGTAATCTTGTGCAGGCATAACAGATCTCCGATACGTTACGCCGCCGTAAATTAGGGCGCAAGTTTCGTATTCTGAAAGAACTTGTGCCCTAAGTTACGGCGGCGTAACGTATGTGCGCCTAATTCAAATTTGGATGATGTGGGCGTGTTTTATTAAAATTTGGTGTGACCCCACGCATTTGACGTTTTTTACGAACGGCGCATGCGCCGTTCGTAAAAGATTACCGGTGCGCATGCTCAAAATTCTGCCGCAAATTGTCAATGCTTTAGACGTGAACGTAACTTACGTACAGCCCTATTCGCGAACGACTTACGCAAACGACGTAAAAATGTCAAAATTTGACGCGGGAACGACATCCATACTTAACATTGCGTACGCCTCATATCAGCAGGAGCAACCTTACGCCGGAAAAACCCTAACGTAAACTAAGTAAAAAAATGCGCCGGGCCCACGTACGTTTCTGAATCGGCGTATCCAGGTCATTTGCATATTCTACGCTGAAATCGACGGCAGCGCCACCTAGCGGCCAATGTAAATATGCACCCTAAGATACGACGGCGTAAGAGACTTACGCCAGTCAGATCTTAGCCTAATTTCGGTGTATCTTGCTTTCTGAATACAGAAAGAAGATACGCCGGCGCAGCTTTGAATTTACGCGGCGTATCTATAGATACGCCGGCGTAAATTCTTGCTGAATCTAGCCCCTTATCTTTGTAAGTATCAGGTGATGTCACTGTCTATTTCCCTATGTAGGAGTATTTAGAAGGACACAAGGATCTCTACAAGGACGTCATGATGGACAATCAGCCGCCCCTCACATCACCGGGTAAGAGGAGACTTTATTGTAAAGGAGAGAGCAGTACGGAGGCTCCACCTAGATCCCCCATCATCTGATAAACACATAGAAACAATGTATAGAGTCAGTGTGTGTGTTTCCTACAGATGGATCCAGTAATGGGAACCCACCAGAGAGATGTCCCCGTCCTCTGTATTCCGGGGATTCCACACAGGAAGGTCACACCATCCCCCACCATCATCAGGTAGATGAGGAACAATCACTGATAGTATCATTAGGATCTGTACATTATCTGCATTGTTACCATTGATGTCATTTTTATTCTATATTCAGAGTGGAAACCTGAGAGATCCTAAAGTTGAGGTTAAAGAAGAGATAAAAGAGGAGAATGATGAGGATGGGGTGATGGAGGAAGAACACACCATCCCCCACCATCATCAGGTAGATGAGGAACAATTATTGGTGGTTATGATTTATACACAAACATGTTTATTATAATGGATGTTTTATTATATATTCAGAGTGGAAACCTCGGGGATGATAATATTGATGTAAAAGAAGAGTATAAAGAGGAGGATGAGGAGTATGGAGTGATGGAGGAGTTATCAGAAGGACACAAGGATATGATGGAGCTACTTAATACCAGGAACCCACCAGAGAGATGTCCCCGTCCTCTGTATTCCCGGGATTCCACACAGGAAGGTCACACCATCCCCCACTGTTACAAGGTCGGTGGGGCGGAGCATCTAGAACATGGACTGGTGGAGATGATGTGTGGATTTTGTATGTAAGTTTATATCTTACAGATGATATTCTCTCTCATTCTCTTGGTTTAGAGTGGAGATCCAATCGATATAGAATTTGAGGTGAAATCAGAAGAAGAAGAGACGTATGTGAGGGATGATCAGCAGTCTATGGAGGAGGATGGAATAACGGGGACATTTATAGAGGAGGACACTCCTACAGAGATCAGCACAGGTGGGTCATTAACACTAAATCCATTCCTCCACCCATACTGCTCACTGATTGGTCCAGAGTAGGGTGGGGATTGGGTGATATCAGCCTGTAATCCCCTGGTCACTTTCCTGAGCTGTGTTCCCCGTCCTGTATTCCTGTATTTCTCTCGGATAATCTTCCTTCTCTGTGCTGCAGACACAATTATGTCTCTAGACTGGATTTATGGAGATTCTGGGGTTCAGCTGGCAGCAAAATGTTGATTTTCACCATAGGGTTTGCTTGACCTAGACACCTGGGGTATGTAGCTTGGGTCTTCTGCCCCATGCCCGGGTCTAGTGAGATCTCTGACAGAACAATTCTCCCGGGTTACTTGCTCTGTTATTTGCTGGCTGTGCCGGGTGGAGGGATATGTCTGTATAGTCTCAGACCCAAGTCACTGAGTGCAGTCTCAGGAGATGGGAGGCAGCAGTGTGGGATCTCTGCAACTTGTTTCCAGTAAACATTTCATCCGCCACTGATTACTGAATACCAATATCATGAGTCCTGACCCCTGCACTATATACTCTATGTTGTACATTACATACTCCTGACCCCTGCACTATATACTCTATGTTGTACATTACATTCTCCTGACCCCTGCACTATATACTCTATGTTGTACATTACATACTCCTGACCCCTGCACTATATTCTCTATGTTGTACATTACATACTCCTGACCCCTGCACTATATACTCTATGTTGTACATTACATACTCCTGACCCCTGCACTATATACTCTATGTTGTACATTACATACTCCTGACCCCTGCACTATATACTCTATGTTGTACATTACATAGTCTTTATTATCTCTGAACAAGAACGGTTGGAGAGCCGGTTTAGGGCCAGGACACATTTGAGTAGATGCAATGACAATTGGCAGACTCCGAGACTTCTATAGGTAGACTGCTATACAGTGGAAGGCCTCCAGCCGGACACCACTTCTGTATAGGTAGGACCGCTGTCTCCTATGGTAACAAATCTTGTTACAGTCACTAACGGTAGTTCTACATAACTCTTGGTAACACAGAATAGTTCTCTTCTTCTCACACAGTCTCTCACTGCAGATCTTCTCTCCCTGAGCTCCCGGTCTCTCACTAGTAGGGATGAGCTTTATGTTCGGGTCGAACATGAGTTCCACTCTAACATTGGCTGTTCGTCCGTTCATCGAAAAACGAACATTATGGGGCAATAAAAGGAAAAGAGACAATTTGGGAGAAATGAACACTCTTCCAGATTCAGGGATTTTAAAGTGAGAAGTGTCAAATGTTGTAAAAAGGCAAGTACACCAAACACAGAAGGTTTTTCAAAATTATCAAAAGTTTTTTAATAATAATAATTCATAAAAACAATTATAGAAATAAATTGGACCACAGTAGTTACAAAAGCGAGATAAGTGACAGTATGCAGGTAGCCAACAAGTTTCGCACAAAGGTGCTTCGTCAGGGCCTTGCAACTTTTCTTTTGGATTAAGTGGTCTGTGTGTGACATAAAAATACGCCATTAATACACATCAAATAATACAGTATAATACATTACATATTTTTGTCAGTAGAAACATGATTTCTGTGTGCTCACCGATTCTGCTAGTAACTGAATCAAATATGTCAAAACGCGGCCCAGAGGGTCCCAATGGCACGAGGAACAAGGATTGCCAAGGCAAAATATGTAATGTATTATACTTATTAAAAAACTTTTGATAATTTTGTAAAACCTTCTGTGTTTGGTGTACTTGCCTTTTTACAACATTTGACACTTCTCACTTTAAAATCCCTGAATCTGGAAGAGTCTTCATCTCTCCCAAATTGTCTCTTTTTCCTTTTATTGTTTCTAACCACGGGATTGTGAGTCCTTGTCATTTGGATCTGGAAACAGTCCCACCATCTTTCTTTTTTATGCTAGAATATTATGGGGCGTTCGCGGCAAATTCGAGCGCTGCGTCACGCACCATAATGCACTGCGAGATCGCAGTACAATGCTGTTTGATGATTGGCCAAAGCATGCACTATGACCCGCATTCTTTGGCCAATCCCAGCGCCGTCAGCAAAGAGAGGCATAATTGGCCAAAGGCAGGGTGCCTTTGGCCAATCATGGATCAGGGTGACTAAGTCCACGCCCCACACTATATAAGGCCGCATGCATGTCGGCCCTGTGTAGTGTGTTGTTGGCGTGGACAGAGACAGAGTGTCATTTAGATTGAGCAGGCAGGTGATTCAGTTAGCTGCAGTGCATATAATATAATTATATATATACAGTCTCCTACACACACACACATATATATATATATATATATATATATATTGTGGCAAAGTCGCTTGGGTTAGTAGAAATAGTGAAACATGCAGCGCAGCAAAGTCACCAAAATAGCAATAAATATGGCTTTATTGCATCAAAAATAATAATACAAACAAAAAGGCCTACTCCAGCTTAGGAGGCTAACTAAACAGTAGTGTCCCTCACTACGGGTTACTGGAGCGGCTATTCCGGCCTCCAGTATAAACAAACAAAAATAATAGTTTCAATATAAACAATAAGTTCTGACAGACCTTGTTCCTCAGATACACAGACAGACTTCAGTCTGCCCATCCAGCACAGCCTGGATCTCACACTGAGCTCTCCCTCTCCCTAGACTCTATCAGGTGCAGGCTAATTAATAGGGAGAGAGAGAGGTTTACCTGTTGGGCCAGGCTTAACCCTTTCTACGACAGGGAAAGCTGACCTTTCCAATCTCACACTGACATACCTGGAATCATGTACTCTGTCACATATCCTCCCCCCCAGCTTAACACCTGTGTGGGAAGCGGCCACCTCTGCAAACCCATGTACTCGGGACAGAGCATCTGCGTTACTGTGGAGGAGACCTGCCCTGTGTCGTACCACAAAAGAAAAGGGCTGTAGGGACAAAAACCACCTCGTAACCCGAGCGTTCTTGTCCCTGTTGGTGTGCATCCATTTTAACGGAGCATGGTCTGTGACCAGGGTAAACCGTCTGCCCAACACGTAGTAGCGGAGTGTTTCTACTGCCCACTTAATCGCCAAACACTCTTTTTCGACTGTGGCGTAGCGCTGTTCTCGGGGTAACAACTTCCGACTCAAATATAGGACAGGGTGTTCCTCACCATCCACATATTGGGACAACACTGCACCCAAACCCACCTCTGAGGCATCAGTCTGGAGAAAGAACTCCTTCCCAAAGTCTGGAGCCACAAGCACGGGTTTGGGCACAAAGCGCTGCCCGAAGACCAGCAAAGGCTTCCTCAGCCTTGCTGTTCCACTTTACCGTGTCTGAACTTCTGGCTTTAATAAGGTCAGTGAGCGGTGCAGCCCTTGTAGCAAAGTGAGGAATAAACCTCCGATAGTAGCCTACGATCCCCAAAAAGGCTCTGACTTGTTTTTTCCTCAACGGCCTGGGCCAGTTCTGTATAGCTCCTATCTTGTTCATTTGCGGTTTAACAAGTCCCCTGCCAACCAGGTAACCCAAGTATCTAGCCTCAGCTAGACCCAAGGCACATTTAGAGGGGTTAGCTGTCAACCCCGCTCTTCTAAGAGTGTCCAAGACTGCCTGCACTTTGTCCAGATGGCTTTCCCAGTCCGGGCTATGAATGATCACATCATCCAAGTATGCGGCTGCATATTCGGTATGGGGCCTGAGCAACTTATCCATTAGCCTTTGGAAAGTGGCTGGAGCTCCATGGAGGCCAAAAGGCATAATCCTGTACTGGAACAGGCCATCAGAGCATGCTTTGTCAACGGGATCTGCCAATAACCCTTTGTCAGGTCCAACGTGGTGAAGAACCTATCTTTGGCTAATCGCTCTACCAGTTCATCCACCCTAGGCATGGGGTAGGCGTCAAACGTAGACACCTCGTTTAACTTCCTGAAGTCATTACAGAACCTGATGGACCCATCAGGTTTAGGCACTAGAACAATGGGGCTGCACCACTGGCTGTGAGACTCCTCTATCACTCCAAGCTCAAGCATTTTCCTGACTTCAGCCCTTACAGCTTCCCTCTTGGACTCCGGAATGCGGTAAGATTTCACTCTTATGACAACCCCTGGTTCTGTAATAATATCATGGGTAATTTCTCGGGTTTGTCCAGGGTCAGGGGAGAAGACATCACTATTCCTCTCAACCAGGCCTCTAGCTTCCTCTACTTGCTCAGGTGTCAGCTCTGGAGAGATTGTCACTGAAGAACTAGGTGCCTGTGGAACAGGCGGGTTGTCACCCACTGTGGCCATGCAGTCCTCTCTAGCCCTCCATGGCTTAAGGAGGTTTATGTGGAAGATGGCCTCCTTCTTCCGGCGTCCTGGCTGACTAATTTTATAATTTACTGGGCTCAGTTTTTCCAGGACCTCATAGGGTCCCTGCCACTGTGCTAGAAGTTTGCTTTCTGCGGTGGGTACTAGAACCATTACTCTGTCCCCCCCTTTCAAACTGTCTCACTAGGGCCCTCTGGTCATAGTAGGACTTCTGCCTACTCTGCGCCTGCTCCATATGCTGGCGAACAAGAGGGGCAATCTGAGCCATACGCACCCGCATATCTTCAACATACTGGAGGACATTGGTCCCAGTTACCCCCTGTTCTTCCCAGGTTTCCTTTAGGATATCCAGTATACCCCGGGGATGCCTACCATATAAAAGCTCAAATGGGGAGAAGCCCGTAGAACTTTGGGGAATCTCTCGAACTGCAAATAACAGGTAAGGAAGTAACAAGTCCCAATCCTTCCCATCCCTGCTAACGACTTTTCTCAACATCCCCTTTAGGGTCCGGTTAAACCTTTCTACCAACCCATCGGTCTGGGGGTGATACACTGACGTTCTCAGAGTCTGTACATTAAATAGCTGACATAGCTCTTTCATAATACGGGAGACAAACGGTGTCCCCTGATCCGTGAGCAATGTCCTGGGTATCCCCACCCGTGTAAACATCTGAACCAGCTCTTTAGCAATACTTTTAGCATTAGCCTTGCGTAGTGGAATGGCTTCTGGGTATCTGGTGGCATAATCGAGGATGACAAGGATGTACTGGTGCCCTCGAGCTGTTTTCTCTAAGGGACCCACTAGGTCCATGCCAATCCTCTCAAACGGAACATCAACTATAGGGAGAGGTATGAGTGGGGCTCTCAACTTCGGTCTGGGAGATGCCAGCTGGCATTCCGGGCAAGTAGCACAATATCTTTTAATCCCCTCATATACCCCAGGCCAAAAGAACCTCCTGAGCACCCGTTCTTGGGTTTTCTCCACCCCTAAATGTCCCCCCAGAAGATGAGAGTGAGAGTAATCCAGGATTTTCCGGGTGTATGATGAAGGCACAACCAGTTGTTCAAGCTCTTGTCCCTCATCGGAGGTCACTCTGTAAAGGAGATCATTTTTAAGGACAAAATAGGGATAGGCCTTTCCCGTTACCCCTTCCACTGGTACCCCATTAACCTCCACAACATTACTCCTGGCTTCCTGCAACAGGGGATCATCTGCCTGATCCCGGCCAAAGCCACTACCCGAAATATCCAGGACATCTGTATCCCCCTCGTCCCCTTCACTGGTAGCCTCTGGGGGGGGTTCCGGTTGACCAACATCTGCCTCATCTTCTGTCTGTCGTGGGGCCCCGCCTCTCCTGGACTGCTCCCCACGCTGATTCAACAGGACTTCCTTGACAGCCCTATTAAATCTTAGCTTGCTCTCCCTGCGTTCCCGTCTCGTTTTACCTCTTTTTGGATTAGAGATATACAAGTCAGGATGAGCAAAGGGAAATACTTCATGGACCCCTGTATTTCTCTGCTCCACTTCAGGTTCCCCTTGTTCTCCCATCACAGGGGACTGTAACAGAGCATGGAAATTAGGGAAATTCCTTCCTATTATCAAAGGATATGGTAGACGAGGAACTACCACTGCTACGATCCTTACCAAACTGCCCTGTACTAACACTTCTACGTTGGCAGTAGGATACCGCACAGTACACCCATGAATACACAATACCCCCATGGTTCTATGCTTCTGTATCCAACAAGGTTTTACCAATTTACTGGCTACCAAAGTCAGGGCACTGCCAGAGTCCACCAGGGCCACTGTCTCTTGTTTGTCCAGCAGGACAGGTACTCGGAAGGTATGTCCCCCTTCTACCAAGCCTGCTAAACAAATGAGTCCGCAAAAGTCAGAGGAATCTTCCCCTAGACCACACTGCATGGGCTCAGAAAGATTGGGGCATCTCGCCCTGACATGTCCTTTGGCGCCACACTCAAAACAAGTTATGGAGTTACTCCTAGGGTGGTCCTCTTTCCCAGGGTTTTGACCTCTAAAGTCTGTTTTGGAAAAACGGGCTCCCGATCCGAAGTCTGCTTCCACTCCACTCCTCCGGTCTCCTGTTCTCTGTGTTTTCCCAGTCGTCCTAGAGAGAGATCGGTCCAAATTTTTGGTAGACAGGTACCGCTCTACTTGTGCGACCATACTATCACAGTCCAGGGGATTTCCATGAGTGACCCACTCCCGGAGGCCATTTGTAAGCTCTCTCACGTAACGGTCCAGTACAAGCGCTTCTATAATCTGTGCAGGGGTTTGAGTCTCTGGTTTGAGCCACTTCCGAGCCAGATGAATTAAGTCAAACATCTGGGATCTTGGCGCTTTTCCTTCTTTGAACCTCCAGTTGTAGAAACGCTGGGCCCTCACTGTAGAAGTTACCCCTAAGCGAGCCAGGATCTCTCCTTTCAGTTTGGGATAGTCTGCAGCAGCCACCTCATCCAGATCAAAATAGGCTTTCTGTGCTTCTCCCAGGAGGAAGGGTGCAATGATTCCAGCCCACTGTCCTGGGGGCCAGCCTTCTCGGGTGGCGGTCCGTTCGAACGCCAGTAGGTAAGTCTCCACATCATCATCCGGGGTCATTTTCTGCATACAGCTGCTTGCACGTATTTGGCTTACCCCCCCTGCTGGAGGGTTAGTAGACCCTTGGGTAGTCATCTTATCCAGGGTTGCTTTGAGAACAGCATGGTCTGACTGTTGTGCTTTAGTCAAAGCTTCAATCTGCAAAGTCAGGAGCCTGTTGGTCTCCTGCTGTACTGCAGCTGCTGCAGCTACCTGTCTATTAGTTTCTTGTTGCGCTGCAGCTACCTGTCTATTAGTCTCTTGTTGCACTGCAGCGGCCTGTCTATTAGTCTCTTGTTGCACAGAGGTAGCTTGTAACAGGGCTTTTACAATATCTTCCATTTTCTGGGTCCTGTACCTTTAAGGCCACTGTAACTGTAAAGTGACCGGTACAACAGCGAACATCCCACTTCTGACACCACTTGTGGCAAAGTCGCTTGGGTTAGTAGAAATAGTGAAACATGCAGCGCAGCAAAGTCACCAAAATAGCAATAAATATGGCTTTATTGCATCAAAAATAATAATACAAACAAAAAGACCTACTCCATCTTAGGAGGCTAACTAAACAGTAGTGTCCCTCACTACGGGTTACTGGAGCGGCTATTCCGGCCTCCAGTATAAACAAACAAAAATAATAGTTTCAATATAAACAATAAGTTCTGACAGACCTTGTTCCTCAGATACACAGACAGACTTCAGTCTGCCCATCCAGCACAGCCTGGATCTCACACTGAGCTCTCCCTCTCCCAGCTCTATCAGGTGCAGGCTAATTAATAGGGAGAGAGAGAGGTTTACCTGTTGGGCCAGGCTTAACCCTTTCTACGACAGGGAAAGCTGACCTTTCCAATCTCACACTGACATACCTGGAATCATGTACTCTGTCACAATATATATATATCCACTGCATCCAGTGTAGCTAGATCTGACTGCAGGCCGTTCCTGGTGTACTTTTTCTAATATACTTTCAGGCAGGCAGGTGATTCAGTGAGCTGCAGTCCATTAAATTATATATATATATATATATATACACAGTCTCCTACATATATATATCCACTGCATCCAGTCTAGCCAAGCCTATCTCCTTTTTTTTCGGCGTTGAGCCACAACATGCAGAAGAGTTGGTGGAATGGATAACAAAGCCGTCCTCATCCTCCTCATCCTCTGTCACCCAGGCTCAGAGTAGTTTGCCTGCCAATGCAGCTGCCACAGCGGCCTATTCCATCGGCTCCATGTCATCAGTCAATCCTTCCCTAGCCCCACCATCATGCACGGAGGAGTCCCCCGAACTGTTCGACCACAGTGTCAGGTACATGCTGCTGGAGGATGCGCAGCGTTTTGAAGGCTCTGATGATGGGACCCAGGTTGAGGAAGGGAGTAACGTGAGCCTAGAGAGAGGGGGTGCCCAAGAAGGACAAGAAACTGGCAGTCATGTTCCCCCAGCTGCATCATACTGCCAAGTTTGCCCCAGTGAGGAGGAGGGAGGGGATGATGAGGTCACTGACTCTACTTGGGTGCCTGATAGAAGGGAGGAGGTGGAGGAACATTTCCAATGAGGCAGAATGCCCTCCAGGGGGCAGCTTAAGGGCAGCACACCCTATTGCATCACACTGCAGAGCTAAGCATGTGCAGGGCGCTGCTGACTCCCCACGTATTTTGAAAAGTTCTTTGGTGTGGGCCTTTTTTGACACATGTGCAACAGATCGCACCATTGCTGTTTGCAACATTATGTCTGATGCGTATCAAGCATGGCCAAAACAGCAACCGCTTGGGCACCACATGCTTGACCAGACATATGACGACCTCCCATGCAGTCCGTTGGCAACAGCACTTAAAAGACCCACATCAAAGAACAAGGCGGACCTCTCCTTGCTCCTCATCAGCTGGGATCTCCAACCCCACTATACCCTCAGTCCTCTCAGAAACCTGCACTGAGAGGAATGAAGGTGTAGAATTAGGTGTCCCAACATCCGATTGTAGCAGGCAAATTTCCCTACCCCTGTTACTGAACAAATTGAGGCGCTCAACGCCCCCTGCTCAGACTTAGAAATTAATAGAATAATAAACTCATTAAAGACCTCTCAGCTCCGGGTCCTGATGGATACTCCACATCCTATTATAAAAAATTTGCATCCACATTAACCCCACATCTTACAAAATTATATAATCACATTCTGCAGGGAAACCAATTCCCATCAGAAATGCTTCTAGCAAACATGTCCCTTCTTCCCAAACCTAATAAAGACCATTCCACCCCACAAAATTATCGCCCCATCTCGGTCATAGATAACGACCTGAAAATATTTAGCAGATTACTACCGGATAGATTAGCTGCAGTTATTTCCCCCTTAATTAATCCAGATCAAACAGGATTCATCCCGAACAGACAAATAACAGATAACATAAGACTGACTACAAACATTATTCAGGACTCTAACTTACATTCTAAATCCGCACTTTTACTCAGTCTCGACATCCACAAAGCCTTTGACAGCGTCAGCTGGTCATACTTGGACACATTACTCCCTAAATATGGCATAAATAGCAAATTCTTTCATGGATTTAAAGCTCTTTATCATGACCCCCAAACTCGTATTAAACTTCCAGGCAACAATTCTGACTTTTTCCCTCTGTGCAGGGGCACCAGGCAGGGTTGCCCACTCTCCCCACTCCTTTTTGCCCTGGCAATAGAACCCCTAGCCTGCGCAATTAGAAATAATATAGATATCAAGGGCTACACTAAAGGGACCAAAGAATTCAAACTAAGCCTCTATGCTGATGACGTCCTTCTCTTTTTAACGAATCATCTCATCTCCTTACCTAATCTGACCAAGATTCTAGATACCTTTCATGATCTATCTGGATTGGGTGTAAACCTGTCCAAATGCTCAGCCTTACCCATCAACATCCCACCAACCTTAATTGCATCGCTCAAAGACAATTTTCCATTCACTTGGTGTACGGATTCATTTAGATACTTGGGAATACGTATCATCTCCTCATTCAAAGCTCTATTCCATGCGAATTACCCACCATTATTCAATAATATCAAAAACACAATAAAACTATGGTCTTCACACCAAATAGCTTTCACAGGAAGAATAGTGGCCATGAAAATGGTCTTACTACCTAAACTTTTGTTCCTTTTTAGAGCTCTTCCTCTTACATTGCCCAAAAGCAAGTTAGATTCACTCCAAAGGGAAATTAATAAATTCATCTGGCAAAACAAAAAAACAAGATTTAGCTACTCCCTAATGTTTAGGCCCCAATTGAAAAGAGGACTAAGCATCCCAAACTTATGGCTGTATTATCTGTCAGCCATATTTACTCAACTTGCACAGTGGTATGCCCCAGCCTCCCAAATACCATGGCTCCAGTTCGAAGAGCAATCCGTCCTCCCTTACCACCTACAAGGTCTACTCTGGTCCAAATCCATTTTGCCACAGAGAATTAGACCGTTAAATACAATTGTAACACATTCCCTACAACTGTGGAACAGACAGGTCACCAAATTTAACTTGTCTTCAGACATCCCTCCCTTGGCATCCTTCCTAGGAGACCCTCATTTCACTCTCCAAGATAATTACCAAAACTCATTAGCAATATGGAAGCTACACAATCTAATGAATCTAAAATCTCTCACCCATAACAATACTTTTTAATCATTCACTGAACTACAAACGAGATTTGACCTTGCACACACAGATTATGAAAATTATGAAAAGATAAAGCACTTTTACCAAAAATACTACTCACTTACTCTAAATAACCCTTTCTCACTATTCAAACGTATTTGTATTTCCTCCCCTCGTGACAAGGGTTTAATATCAAAAATCTATAAAAACCTAAACGAGTTCAACATGCCTGAAAAAACACACACACTATGCTACAATGGGAATCGGACTTAAATGTTTCATTCTCCCCCGAACAATGGGATGCCATATTTGACAATCTACACAGATGTACCAAAACTACCACCATTAGAGAATCTGTCACTAAACTGCTGTACAGATGGTACCTAACCCCTGCCAAACTTAATTTGTTTTACCCATCAACTTCTTCACTGTTTCAGGGGTTGCCCTATACATGGGACTCTATTACATATATTTTGGGAATGCTCCCACATCAAACCCATCTGGCACAATGCAAGTCTTATGATTGATCGAATTTCAGGTAGAAAAATCCCAATAACTCCTCAAATATTAAAAAGGTGTTGGTACTGCGCTGGTATAATAATGTGATATAAAAAAAAAAAAAAAAATTTTTTTTTTTTTTTTTTTTGTCTATTTGACCCCTATAGTGATATAGTGCTAGATCCAGTACAGTGATGTACGTGATGGGTCACTATAGAAACAGCTCTTGTGAACATATGTACTAGCGTGATGCTATGTGCATATGCTGTGCCATCAAAAATAAATAAATAAATAAATAGATAAATAAATAAATAAAATATAGCTACCCCAAATGATGTGCTTGTGAAACAATATTCCAAAGTGCTATAAGTGAGTCTATAAACTATTATGAATATACATGCACAAGTGTGCGAACATATAAATAATGAATAATATTATTAATATATAAAAATAATAATAAGGTGCGTTTGTGCCAAAAATTCGTTTTTCACAATTCATGTGCATTCATGCTGCAACACGTCCCCAATTATGGGTAAGCGCCAGTTCACAAATTCCAGTCCAAACAGAAAGTGTTGCTGAGTTTAAATCCTGGGGCTATATTTCATGCATACAGGGTGCTGTCACTTCTTCCACCCGACAAAGATAAGTGCTACCACCACCAACTGCTGAAATGCAAACTCACCAGACCCCAGCTGGTAATGTGCCTCAAAAACTTATTCCGTTAAAGTTGGTGAGTCCTCTCAGGATGTTCCTCAATGCCTCAAAGAAACCAAGGGGCTCATCATGGTGAAATACGTTTAAAAATATATTTATTTAAAATTCATAATAAAAAACTACTCACAAGAGAGGTGCTTTAATACCAGCACCTGGTGTCTTTGGCAGTGTCAGTCTTTTAGACAGCCGCTGACCAGCTTATCGTACGGGTGCGTTCCTGGCTCCTGCTGTACCTGTGGTCTCACTGGTTAAAATTACACTCCCCCTTGCGCTGTCCACATAGCTTCATACGCGTTTCGCAGTTTTGCGTCTTCAGAAAAGCTCATCAAAAGCTTTTCTGAAGACGCAAAACTGCGAAACGCGTATGAAGCTATGTGGACAGCGCAAGGGGGAGTGTAATTTTAACCAGTGAGACCACAGGTACAGCAGGAGCCAGGAACGCACCCGTACGATAAGCTGGTCAGCGGCTGTCTAAAAGACTGACACTGCCAAAGACACCAGGTGCTGGTATTAAAGCACCTCTCTTGTGAGTAGTTTTTTATTATGAATTTTAAATAAATATATTTTTAAACGTATTTCACCATGATGAGCCCCTTGGTTTCTTTGAGGCATTGAGGAACATCCTGAGAGGACTCACCAACTTTAACGGAATAAGTTTTTGAGGCACATTACCAGCTGGGGTCTGGTGAGTTTGCATTTCAGCAGTTGGTGGTGGTAGCACTTATCTTTGTCGGGTGGAAGAAGTGACAGCACCCTGTATGCATGAAATATAGCCCCAGGATTTAAACTCAGCAACACTTTCTGTTTGGACTGGAATTTGTGAACTGGCGCTTACCCATAATTGGGGACGTGTTGCAGCATGAATGCACATGAATTGTGAAAAACGAATTTTTGGCACAAACGCACCTTATTATTATTTTTATATATTAATAATATTATTCATTATTTATATGTTCGCACACTTGTGCATGTATATTCATAATAGTTTATAGACTCACTTATAGCACTTTGGAATATTGTTTCACAAGCACATCATTTGGGGTAGCTATATTTTATTTATTTATTTATCTATTTATTTATTTATTTATTTTTGATGGCACAGCATATGCACATAGCATCACGCTAGTACATATGTTCACAAGAGCTGTTTCTATAGTGACCCATCACGTACATCACTGTACTGGATCTAGCACTATATCACTATAGGGGTCAAATAGAAAAAAAAAAAAAAATTTTTTTTTTTTTTTTTTTTTTTTTTTTTATATCACATTATTATACCAGCGCAGTACCAACACCTTTTTAATTTTTTCACCTAAACCTCATAGAAGGTTTATACAGCATTGCAGCAGGTCAATATAGTATTATTTAGAACTTATTTTTGCGCCGGTGACAATCACTTTTCCTAACTCCTCAAATATGCCTTCTATTTGCTCCCATTCAAGACATACCAATTGCAAGTTCCAGATTAATCCACACTCTCCTTAGCGCCATCCACTGGGCCATAGCTTTCAACTGGCGTTCAAACAATGTGCCATGGCCTCAAATTCTTAACCGCATGGAAAATATCAAATTATCGGAAAGAATACACCACACGCTATATGACACTATGCATTTACACCAAAAAAAATGGTCTCTGTGGGAAGCCTCACTACAGATGTAAAATCCATTACAGGTATTCTGCTTAAAGCGGATGTGCCACAGGGAAAATAATATTAAAAGCCAGCAGATACAAATACTGCAGCTGCTGACTTTTAATATTAGGACACTTACCTGTCCTGGAGTCCAGCGCTGATCGCAGCAGAGGAAGAGCGATCGCTCGTCTCTCTGCTGCTCCCCCCACCATCCACGCTCAGGGAACCAGGAAGTGAAGCGCTGCGGCTTCACTGCCCGGTTCCCTACGGCGCATGCGCGAGTCGCGCTGCGCCCGCCGATTGGCTCACACGCTGTGTGCTGGGAGCCGAGTGTTCCCAGCACACAACGGGCGACAGACGGGATGTGACGGAATGCCCGTCTTTCGCCCGTAGCGTGTGGCCGGAAGTGGGTGCAAATACCTGTCTTTAGACAGGTGTCTGCACCCCCCTCCCCCCTGAAAGGTGTCAAATGTGACACCGGAGGGGGGGAGGGTTCCGATCAGCGGGACTCCACTTTAGGGTGGAGAACCGCTTTAAGCACATCCACTAATTATTATTTTTTTTTTCTCCCCCACGGAGATCGTATAGATCTGTAAATCAGTTGTATACATTCTCCCATGAGATATATCTTTACTTGTATGTAATGTATAATGTAAATGACTCTTTCACTTGTTCATTTTTTACCACTGGTAAATGCTTATACTATGACCTTATGCTTCAATAAAAACATTTGTAAAAAAAAAAAAAAAAAATAAGACGTTGTCTAATTCGTTTAAAAACAGGGGAATTGCAGCTGAGCCAGATCTTGCACAATATGCAATTGAGCTACTGGCCTGTCCTGCATCCAACGCACATTCAGTGCTGCTGGAGGCTTTGTAACCGATCACAGAGTGCGCCTGTCCACAGACTCTGTTGATCGGCTCACCTTCATAAAAATGACTCAGTCTTGGATCACCAGCTACCAAGCACCTGATGCTGATGTAACCAATTGATTTTTCTATGGATGTGGGATCCCTTGAAGACTGCCTATGCTGAGCGACTATCCTATTATGCTTAGTGACTATCCTATTCCTCCTCAATGTTCATGTTGATGGCTTCTAAGAATATTTTTGTTTCAGGGCACTACCACCACCGCCTAAGGCCCAATTTTTCTGCCCCTGTTTACACGCCCCTGTTAATTACAATTTTTGATCTAATATTTCACAGCAGGGCCCGTTCCTGCACCCACCAAGAGTAACGGTGAGGGCTTACAGTGTTCTGGTATCATCAACACCTAAGGCACGATTTTCCCCTACTTTCGAAAATCCGACTTACAAACGACTCCTACTTACAAACGGAAGGAGACAACAGGAAGTGAGAGGAAATCTACCCCTAGGAAGGGAAATTCTCTCCTGTAAGAGTTAATATGGGAAAAGGGTGTCTCCTCTCCACTGATGCTTTATCACCAATCCTTGTTTCCCTAATAACCCCAAATTTTCTAAATCCAATTGTCATTGGGACAGAAAGTGAGGTGAAATCTTCTGAACACGGGGCACAGACAGCAAAACAAATGTTACAGGGGTGATAACCCTTCCCTATGTTTTCCAAAAAGCTTAAAAATTGATTTTTTGTCTGGAGCTACACTTACAAAATGTACCAGTTCCAAATTACAAACAGATTCAACTAAAGAACAAACCTCCAGTCCCTGTCTTGTTTGTAACCCGGGGACCGCCTGTATACTGCTGTTCAGAGTATATAGAGCCTGCGGGCACTTTTGGTTTTTCACGTTCGGGCCTCAAAAATTTTAACGGTGTTCGAATGTTCGCACAAACTTTCGGTCCATTCGCTTGTTCTGCCGCGAACCGAACCGGGAGGTGTTAGGCTCCTCCCTACTCACTGGACTTCCAGATTCGGTGGCCACAGAATCTCCTGAGCTCTTCTACAGCTAACCCGCTGTATATTCCTCAAGCGTCACCCCCGCTATCCTGCTGGGCCCCTGGCTTGACACTTACTGATGCTCAAGCGTCACCCCTGCTATCCTGCTGGGCCCCTGGCTTGACACTTACTGATGCTCCTCAAGCGTCGCCCCTGGCTTGACACTAACTGATGCTCTAGCGTCGCCCCCGCTATCCTGCTGGGCCCCTGGCTTGGCATTGACTGATGCTCAAGCGTCACCCCCGCTCTCCTGCTAGGCTCCTGGCTTGGCACTTACTGATGCTCCTCAAGCGTCACCCCCGCTATCCTGGTGAGCCCCTGGCTTGACACTTACTGATGCTCCTCAAGCGTCACCCCCGCTATCCTGCTGGGCCCCTGACTTGGCACCTGCTGAAGCTTTCCCACTTCTTCACTGTCCCAGGCTGGAGAGAAGATTGCTCTGGTACTGGCTCCAGCTTACTAACTGTAGTCTCCGGTAACAAGGTGGATGGTTCCTTAGTGGCGACAGCTTCCCCTTCACCTCCGACCACAACTGGTTCCCCGTTGGGCTGAATCTTTACTCTCGGTTGGAATCCAATCCTGCAGTCCCAACCCTGCACTGCTTCTCTTGCTCCTGGATAGGCCTCAGGCTTCCGGCCTAAGAACCCGGGCGGCATAACACACGTCCACCCAGACAGCCGTCCAGGTGGCACAGAACCTCGATCACCTGACTCCACCCAAATAAATAGGCTGGCCAAGGGACCAAAGAAACCCCTGCAAATTGGTTGAGACACCCCATCTATTCATAATCCGACCTTGCTACACCCTTGTCTATCTAGTGACAGAAGAGAAAAGGTGCAGCCATCCAAAGTTAGAGAGGAATCAGTAGATCTCCTAACAATAAGCAAGGATAACTACTGTAACGGCTACCCACTGGTAGTGAGAGGGTATCGGCCGTTGGAGACGTCCTTTTCCCTGACAAGTTGTGATATGCAAGTACAGCCGGTATATCCCATCAAACGCTCTTCCAAAAATGAGACAAGGCTACATTTGAAGGGTCAAGCAGACTCTTTATTTTCCAGTACACAGCACACTTTTATACAGAATTTGGAACATCCTACCCCCAACAACTGCTTTCCCATTGGTCAATTGTAAAGTATATACAGTCTTCACTCCTTGACCATGCAAATGAGGACTTGAAATAGTCAACAGGGATTGGTCCAATAGCTTGGATAGAAAGACTTGTGTATTGAGACAGAAGCCCCAGGGGGTAATCAATGTACACAATAACCCGGTCTACTTAATTACTACCTCTGAGAGGTTACATTCATTTAGAACAATACAAAGTCCCTTAGCGTAAACACATACGGTACATCTCCAAACACACATTCTAAAAGTCATTTAGAGGAGATAATTATCTCCTAGAGACATCCCGTCTCCGACAACCGCTCTCAACCTGCAGAACACAATAAAAGGTATTTCACAAGACGGCTCCACTTAGCATTTCAATAGACTGAGCTAAGCATTGAATGGTCATTGTCCTATTGACCTAGTCAGGACAAAATTAACTACTTGTAATGTGTCCAGTACCTTCTGCAATGAACTGTCAGTAATGTCCCATCTTCTGAAATACATAGTTCCGTTACAACTACCACCCGGGAAACTCAATTTATTAGCCACCCTTCCTAAACACCATGTTGTACATTACATACTCCTGACCCCTGCACTATATTCTCTATGTTGTACATTACATACTCCTGCCCCCTGCACTATATTCTCTATGTTGTACATTACATACTCCTGACCCCTGCACTATATTCTCTATGTTGTACATTACATATTCCTGACTTCTGCACTATATACTCTATGGTGTACATTACATACTCCTGACCCTCGTCCTATAATCCCCTCATCACTGTCACTCCTATAAAAGACAGTTCTCGTTGTTTCCTCACTCTCTGACTAAGGTCCATGAATAAAGAAATGATCTGGTAGGAGATCAGAGGAGCCATTTACTAGTCACCTTGAGGGAGGAATTGTAAGATCCTCAGAGACAAAGCTGCCTGATGTGGGCGGAGTCCTGGTTTAGGGGAACCAATCAGCTCATGTCTAGTAATAATCTTTGTATTTCTATTTTAGTAGATGGACGGGAGATGAGGAAAACCTCAGAGGATTGTCTCACTTTGTCTCCTGACTGTAAAGTAGAAGATGAGGACATCACACAGTATAGTCCAGGAGAAAACCCGACTACCTCAAATGTCCATCCGGCACCACACAGTGTAGATGGACCATCGTATTCCTCTTATGCTGAGGAACCTCAGACTGTGCGGGACAGTGCCGGACCATCGTATTCCTCTTATCCTGAGGAACCTCAGACTGTGCGGGACGGTGCTGTCTTTCCAACACATAAAAGGTTTCCATGTCCTGAGTGTGGGAAATGTTTTTCAGAGAGATCCAAGCTTTCCACACATCAGAGATCTCACACAGGAGAGAAGCCTTTTTCCTGTTCTGAGTGCGGGAAATGTTTTTCAGTGAAGTCCCGTCTTTCCAAACATCAGAGATCTCACACGGGGGAGAAGCCTTTTTCCTGTTCTGAGTGCGGAAAATGTTTTTCAGTGAAGTCCAGTCTTTCCAAACATCAGAGATCTCACATGGGGGAGAAGCCTTTTTCCTGTTCTGAGTGCGGAAAATGTTTTTCAGTGAAGTCCCATCTTTCCACACATCAGAGATCTCACACGGGGGAGAAGCCTTTTTCCTGTTCTGAGTGCGGAAAATGTTTTTCAGTGAAGTCCCATCTTTCCACACATCAGAGATCTCACACGGGGGAGAAGCCTTTTTCCTGTTCTGAGTGCGGGAAATGTTTTTCACGGAAGTCCAATCTTTCCAAACATCAGAGATCTCACACGGGGGAGAAGCCTTTTTCCTGTTCTGAGTGCGGAAAATGTTTTTCACGGAAGTCCAATCTTTCCAAACATCAGAGATCTCACACGGGGGAGAAGCCTTTTTCCTGTTCTGAGTGCGGAAAATGTTTTTCAGTGAAGTCCTATCTTTCCACACATCAGAGATCTCACACGGGGGAGAAGCCTTTTTCCTGTTCTGAGTGCGGGAAATGTTTTTCACGGAAGTCCAATCTTTCCAAACATCAGAGATCTCACACGGGGGAGAAGCCTTTTTCCTGTTCTGAGTGCGGGAAATGTTTTTCACAGAAGTGCCATCTTTCCATACATCAGAGATCTCACACGGGGGAGAAGCCGTTTTCCTGTTCTGAGTGTGGGAAATGTTTTTCAGTGAAGTCCCATCTTTCCACACATCAGAGATCTCACACGGGGGAGAAGCCTTTTTCCTGTTCTGAGTGTGGGAAATGTTTTTCAGATAAGTCCAGTCTTTCCACACATCAGAGATTACACGGGGGGGAGAAGCCTTTTTCCTGTTCTGAGTGTGGGAAATGTTTTTCACAGAAGTCCGATCTTTCCAAACATCAGAGATTTCACACGGGGGAGAAGCCTTTTTCCTGTTCTGAGTGTGGGAAATGTTTTTCACAGAAGTCCAATCTTTCCAAACATCAGAGATCTCACACGAGGGAGAAGCCGTATTCCTGTCCTGAGTGAAGGAATTGTTCCTCACTGAAGTCCTGTCTTCCTGTACATCAGGGGTCCCACACAACCCCTCGAGGTGTATTAGTGAGTGCGGGAAATGTCTTGTATGTGAATGTTGCTGGACATGTGGGGAAGAAGTACACCCTGATATGCGGGTGAAACTCGAAAAATTTGAATATGGTGCAAAAGTTCATTTATTTCACTAATGCAACTTAAAAGGCTAGACTAATATATGAGAGAGACTCCTTACATGCAAAGCAAGAGGGTTCAAGCCGTGATTTGTCATCATTGTGATGATTGTGGCTTCCAGCTCATGAAAACCCCAAATCCACAATCTCAGAAAATTCCAATATTCCATGCAATCAATAAAACACGGATTGTACAGAGAACGATATCGCACCTCTGAAAAGTAGAAGCTGCGTATTAATTGTGTAAAAATAGTGCAGCGCTGCGTATCTATAAATCTTATAGAAACAAATAATTATACATTCCATAAAACTATTTATGAAAAAAGAAATAAATGATAAAAAAACAGTTCATATGGAGGTTTCCAAAGCTGTCACAGCTGTGAAAAATCCGATTTAAATGGATCAATATTCAGTGCGCACCCCCACCTGCTAAAATGCATGCTCACCTCAAGGGTGAGTATAAAACTCATAGACAGATCACTCCTCGTGTCCGATCACGATCCGTCCACTTTACCAATGGTAGTAATTCCTACAGTCTCCAGACTGCACCTCTGTGTGGGGAATCAACGTATAAATTGTCTCCAAACACCACCTTCCTCCATTCACTTATTAATAATCAATTCCACTTCTATATCCCGGGTGGAAGGACATGAAAGAAAAAACACAAGTACCATAGTGCTCTCTGCTTCTGAATTTATTATAAAAGCCCCCCCTAAAAAGTTACACAGGAACAACAATTGTCTCTGGACAGCCGCACTCTGAACAAATTGTCGCCTTTATTAAAAGAAGGACAGCACTACAAGTCACAGCAAAATAAAACCCAACCGCTGACGCGTTTCACACTGAAACTAGTGCTTAGTCATAGCGAGAGTCCCCTAAAAAGTTACACTTACAAGAAATAACAGTAAAAACAGCAAGTATCAAATCACCAGCTCATTCACCGCCGATCTAGACCCACGGAGCTTCGCCTGACATCACAGATAGGGCTCCTCCCTTCTAAACGCGTGTCAGCCTCTCATTGGCCTTCGTCAGTGGATGGGTGGGTCAAATGAGGTGAAACCTTATATACCTGCCTGTTGCCTAGGCAACCCTTCAGGCATCACCACAGTCTGTGAGGACACGCCCTCTTCCTGTGACTACAGAGCTCACATTCATAGAGCTGGAGAGCGTGTCACCCGAATCTGCAAACCAGCAGGGCGCTCTCACTCGATCACACCGCTGAGCTCCGTGGTAATGTCCCGTTACAATCTAATCTCCACATGAGTGTGCGATGTATCGCCATATACATACAATAAAAAAACAAGTCTAAAATAAAATGAAAAGATGTTCCTATGTATATCTTTATCTACCGGGACAAATTCTATCTTTATTAGGACCTCGTTGTCCATTCATTAAAAATTATTATAGAAAACATAAATATGTATGAATCAATCACATATATGAAAAATCAATTGTACACCGATCCTAAAAAATAATAATAATATATAAAACTACGGCTTGTCCAGGATTTGATCACGGGACCTCTCGCACCCCGAGCGAGAATCGTACCCCTAGACCAACGAGCTGAGTCACCCCTCCCACATTTCATGAGCTTATATCACTTTATAAACATATTACAATCAATCATTAATAAAATCTAATGTGAATGTCGATCGGCGGTGAGTGAGCTGGTGATCTGATACTTGCTGTTTTTATTGTAAGTGTAACTTTTTAGGGGGGGGGCTTTAATAATAAATTCTAAAGCAGAGAGCACTATGGTACTTGTGTTTTTTCTTTCATGTCCTTCCCCCCGGGATATAGAAGTGGAATTGATTATTAACCACTTAAGGACCGGGGCCTGTTTTTTTAGACTTGGTGCTTTCAAGATTTAAACAGTTTTTTTTGCTAGAAAATTACTTAAAACCCCCAAACATTATATATATATATATATATATATATATATATATTTTTTTTTCTAACACCCTAGAGAATAAAATGGTGGTCATTGCGATACTTTTTGTCACACTGTATTTGCGCAACGGTCTTACAAGCACACTTTTTTTTGGAAAAAAAAACACTTTTGTGAATAAAAAATAAGACAACAGTAAAGTTAGCCCAATTTTTTTAATATTGTGAAAGATAATGTTACGCCGAGTAAAATAATACCCAACATGTCACGCTTCAAAATTGCGCCCGCTCGTGGAATGGAGTCAAACTTTTACCCATAAAAATCTCTGTAGGCGACGTTTAAAAAATTCAATAGGTTGCATCTTTTGAGTTACAGAGGAGGTCTAGGGCTAGAATTATGTTGGCCATTGATAGCAGGAGAAAAATAAAAATTGAGTCATTCCCTCTCATTGGCTGAGTACATTTTGTGGTGGAAGATTTCACAGACATTTAGGGATCTATTCTAAAACAAATTGTAGAATGAATGTGACACGCGTTCCTCCAATCATGACAAATATTGGATCATCGGCTCCATCTAGTGGCAAAAATCTGCCCCTGTGGTTTTAATATTGACCATTGAGGTAAAAAAAGAAAATATCACATTTGGCCATTAGATGGCGCTAAGTACCATAGAAATGATCTCCATCTAGTGGCCAAATGCAATCATTTCCATTGTAAATGAATGGAAACTGTTCGACCAGCACAGCAAATATCCTAATAACATTCATCTTTCCCCCATTCACACAGAAGTAATGTACATGGACTTTCCCCGGGGGAATTGCTATGCACATATTTTATGACTAGACCCCTAAATGTCAGGAGACGTTTATATAAAGATGGGAAGTATGGAGCAGATAAATGAATAGACCTCCTAGCAATGTTATTACCAGGCTGCAGCTAGTGGGAGCTCTAATGTGTGAGCACAGCAGAGTGATCCCATCTAGCTCACATTAACCCTTTCACTGTCAGATATTTTTGCACATTTTGGGTCTGAAGATTAGATAAAACCACCAAACATATATTATCTGATAGCAGAGGCCCTGGAGAATAAAATGGTGGTGATTGTTAAGGTGTTCCTCGCACACAAATTCCCCCTTAATATCCAGGGTTTATTTTCTCCTTTCCCCCCATTTCCTATGGTGTGCTCTTTTCTACAATACTTTGTTACAATAATGGAACACGTTGTGTATTGTATTGTACGACTCCGCCTCCACATTCCAGACAAGTCATTTTCCTGACCAATCGCATTTCTACCTTTTTACTATTTCCTGATTCTATGACTGTAATCTGTTTAAAAGTAAAATTATATATATGTGTGTCGGTGGTGTAAGGCTTGCTAGAGTTCCCCCATAATATCAATGCATTGTAAGGCTTTCTAGAGTTCCCCCGTAATATCAATGCATTGTAAGGCTTGCTAGAGTTTCCCCATAATATCAATGCATTGTAAGGCTTGCTAGAGTTCCCCCATAATATCAATGTTTGTAGAGATGTATCCTTTAACCCAGAACCGTTAGGATTAATTACACAGAAGCTAGAAACAGCCTTGCAATATGTTATTGTGTACGTGCAATAGAACAAATACATCTTGCATAACAAGATAGGGCATGCAGTAGAACAAGTCTTAGCTGGTTACACGCTCAGGAATGTTGTATAATTGTGACGTACTGTATTACTTGTATAAACTAATTACTTTACTACGATTGGCTGAACCAAGGGCGTTCCTTTTCTTGTATGTTTTGAATAAGTGCAGTGCCCACGAGGAATAAAATTGTAGTTTTTGATTCACCATATCCCTGCGTTTGTCTTGACTAACCGATGCATCAGAGAGTCTCCATACATCCAGAAGTCCTGAAGCCCGGGTCCAGTTGAACCACTATCAGAAACCAGGTACTTACCGAGACCGATATGCAGAGGGTGGCTCACCTTTACGACCAAGCGCGCCCGCCCCCTGAGGTTGAGACAGGAGGCAGAAGCACAAGGCGGTACCGGTGCCAGCGAAGAAGCGGTGCTTGCAGGTAGTAGCAGCAGATGTAGTAGCTTCTGTGGGGCTGCAGCCGGAGACAGGAGATAACTGAAGACACGTCAGGGATGCAGGTACGGATCAGGTCAAGATGAAGACTAAGGAAGTTCCAAAACACAAGCCGGGGTTCAAGGGGCAGAGAAGGTAGCAGATCCAAGTCACAAGCCAGAGTCCAAGGGCAGGAGAAAGTACAAGTCCGGGTCACAAGCCAATAGGTCAGGTCAGGAGAGTTCAAGCAAAGTAGGTGAGACAAGCCAAGTTCAAAAGTTCCAGGAGAGAGCTGAGTCGGGAAGCAATCCACAAGGTAAGGTTCTCAGGAAACAGGATACGGGTCAGAAGCTGACGATAAACCAGCAACCTGTCTACTGACAGGAGCTGGTTTAAATAGGGCGGTCACGCTGGTGATTGGCCCCGAGAGGTCACATGCGTATGCGCACACGCCTAAAGTGCCCAGTTAGCCGCCGGGAAGCCAATCTACTACGCTGGTGTGTTAAAGGAGGAAGTACAGCGCTTTGGCCCTGACAGTGCCCCCCCCCGAGGGGCGGACTCCGGACGCCTAGACTGGTCATCAACTCTGGATGTTCTAGATGGAAGGCACGGATCAGCCGAGGGGCATGTAGATTTCTAGAAGGCTCCCAGGAGTTGTCCTCCGGAGGATAACCCCTCCATTTGATCAAATATTGAAGCTGCCTCCCCCGTTTTCTACAGCTCAGAATGGACTCGACCTCAAACTCCTCTTCTCCCTCCACCTCCACTGGTGGTGGTGGAAGATCCGTCCTTCCTTGAAAAGGATCGGGAACGATGGGTTTTAAGAGAGAGGCATGGAAGACCGGGTGGATCCTGTAGGAATTGGGTAGTGCAAGTTCAAAGGTCACTGCATTGATCCTTCGTTTGACCTTAAAGGGACCAATGTATCTCGGACCCAACTTCCGAGAAGGGACTGGTAATTTTAGGTTAGCAGTAGAGAGCAAAACCTCCTCCCCAATTTCAAAAGAGGGACACTCTTTCCTTCCTTTGTCGTAGAACCTTTTATAGTCCTCCTGGGCCTGTTGCATCATTCTCTGAAGATTCAAAAAGTTGGACTGAATGGCCATAATGTGTTCTTGAGCGGCTGGGACGGGTATTTCCGGAAGGGGATCTGGAAGGAAGGCAGGGTGAAAACCAAAATTGGCCCAAAAAGGCGTTTGATTGGTGGTAGCATGGACAGAGTTATTGTATGCGAACTCAGCAGAAGGTAGAAGAGATGACCAATCATCCTGAGAGGAGGAACAAAAACATCTGAGATACTGCTCCAGAGTCTGGTTCGTCCTTTCCGTTTGGCCGTTACTTTGGGGATGGTAGGCCGAGGACAGGCAGGTCTTCACTTCCAAAGACTTGCAGAGCTCTCTCCAAAATTTGGAGGTGAATTGGACCCCTCTATCTGAAACGATGGTCTTGGGGACCCCGTGAAGTCTGATGATTTCTTTGAAGAAGATTTTGGATGTTTCGACTGCGGATGGGGTTCCTACCATAGGTAGGAAATGTGCCATTTTTGATAAACGATCTACGACAACCAATATGGTAGTAAAACCTCCTGATGGAGGTAGATCCACAATAAAATCTAACGAGATATCGGCCCAAGGGCGTTCTGGTATCGGTAGCGGCTTAAGTAGTCCCCAGGTCTTGGTCTTAGGACCCTTATTGCGTTGGCATCTGGTACATGATGAAACGTAAATTTTACAGTCCTGCCTCCATTTTGGCCACCAAAAGTGCCGGGAAATCAATTCAGAAGTCTTCCGTACCCCGAAATGGCCTGCAAGCTTTCGGTCATGGAAGGTACTCAAGACCAGTTGTCTGGTTTCAATTGGAACATACATTTTATCTTGGAGCCAGAATAAACCGTCACGCTCCTCTAGTGACGATAATTCTGGGCAGGAAAGATGTCTGGACGCTGTTTTGATGGAATCTAACAAATCAGGTTGAGAGATCAAAAGAAAATTCCGGGGAGGCAGGATGGTGCTTGGTTCGGCTGTGCAGGGGGTTTCGGGAAACATCCTGGAGAGTGCATCCGCTTTACCATTCTTTGAACCGGGCCTATAAGTGATGTGAAAATTAAATCGTGAAAAAAAAAGAGCCCACCGAGCTTGCCTAGGTCTTAACCGTTTTGCAGAACGCAAATACTCAAGGTTTTTGTGGTCGGTAAAGATTATTATGGGGTGGATCGCTCCCTCCAGTAAATACCTCCACTCCTCGAGGGCAAATTTAATAGCGAGGAGTTCCCGGTCCCCCACGTCATAGTTCTTTTCGGGAATTGTCAGCTTCCGGGAGGCGAAGGCCACAGGGTATAGTAGAGCCTTCACGCCTTGTCTTTGTGACAAGATAGCCCCTAAAGCTGTTTCAGAGGCGTCGACTTCCAGGGTGAAGGGCAACTTTGGGTCTGGATGACGTAAGACAGGTGCGGAGGAAAAGACCTTTTTTAATTTTTTAAAAGCTTCCTGGGCCTCATGTGACCAATGGAAGTGAACGCCTTGACGGGTGAGCTGGGTGATCGGGGCTACGATAGCAGAAAATCCGATAATAAACCTCCGATAAAAGTTGGCGAATCCAACAAATCTTTGCACCGCCTTCTTGTCCACTGGGGACGGCCAGTCCTGGATGGCCTTGACCTTTTGAGGGTCCATGGCGACCCCACCGGTAGAAACAATAAAGCCCAAAAACTGTATCGTTGTCTTTTCAAAGTCGCATTTTTCGGCTTTTAGGTACAGCTTATGTTTTCTGAGGATGGTAAGTACTTTCCTGACGTGATGCCTATGGAGCTCAAGCGAAGTTGAAAAAATAAGGATGTCGTCCAGGTATACGACCAGAAAATTGTCTAAATGTTCACGAAAAATGTCGTTAACCAAGTGTTGGAAAGTGGCCGGGGCGTTACAAAGTCCGAATGGCATGACGAGATATTCGAAGTGCCCGAAACGTGATCTGAAGGCAGTTTTCCATTCATCCCCGTCTCTAATCCTTACAAGGTTATAGGCGCCTCTTAAATCTAACTTAGAAAATACCTGGGCAGATCGGAACCTCTGGAAGAGCTCAGGTATGAGAGGCAAGGGGTACCTGTTCTTGATGGTAACTTTGTTAAGTTCTCTGTAGTCGATACAGGGCCTCAGGGATCCATCCTTCTTCTGAACAAAAAAAATACCTGCCCCTGCTGGAGAAGAAGAAGGACGGATGAAGTTCTTCTGTAGATTTTCGTCAATATACGCCTTGAGGGCTACGAGTTCAGTTTCAGACAACGGAAAGATTCGGCCAAAAGGGATCTCAGCACCTGGCAAAAGATCGATCGGGCAATCATATGGCCGATGGGGAGGAAGACAGTCGGCCTGCTGTTTATCGAAGACATCTTTAAATTCCCGATAAACAGAGGGGACGTGAGGCGGAAGTTTAGGTGAGGATGTCAGGGTTGAGCAGGTCGTAATGGCGTTTATGAAGCAGTGTTGGATACAATGAGAAGAAGAGAACTTAACCTCTTTCCTGGACCAATCTATGCTGGGTTGATGTGTCTGCAACCAAGGAAGACCCAGGATGATGGGGAATAGAGGAGAGGGGATGAGGTCAAGTTGCAAAAATTCTTGGTGACCTGAGTCCGTGGTGACCTGAAGGGGAACGGTTTCCTGTGTGACTAATCCTGATTTGGGAAGGGAGCCGTCGGCCAAATGAATTCGAAGATGTTGTTCCTTATTGCGGAGAGGGATGTGCAGATCTTGGGCCAGGGTAGAGTCCAGAAAGCAATTGCATGCACCCGAGTCAACGATTGCCGGCAGGCGAACAGTCTTTTCCGGCAACTGTAATGAAAGAAAAAGAACAAGATGAGCCATAGGCGTGTTTGAAACATGGAAATTATAAGTAGGTTGAATCATGGGCTTACTCGGCCTTATAGGACAGGTGCGTAAGAAGTGGCCAGAGGCTCCGCAGTACAGGCATAGATTGCTTTGGCGTCTGCGTAGTCTTTCTTCGCTGGTAAGAGGTGAGCGGACCAACCCGAGTTGCATAGGTTCTGGATCAGGAAGGCCAACATGTTGAGAAGCTACAGGAGGAGGCTGAGCTGAGACAATCCTAGGAGGAATCCAGGCAGGACGTGAAGTCTGAAAGCGCTCAGAGCGACGTTCCCGTAGGCGTCGGTCTAGTTGAGTGGCAGACTGGATCAGGGCTTCTAGGGAAGCGGGGGCTTCGGTTCTTGCCAACTCATCTTTAAGAGTCTCTGAGAGTCCTAGGCGAAATTGATACTTTAATGCCGCGTCGTTCCAGCCGGTGTCAGCTGACCATTTACGGAACTCGGCGGTGTAATCCTCCACCGGTCTTTTTCCTTGCGCCAAGTTATGGAGGACGGTCTCGGCAGAGGCCATACGCTGAGGATCGTCATAAAGTTTCGCCATATGTTCGAAAAAGGAATCCAGGGAGTCCAGGATCGGGCTTTGCTTTTCCAGAAGGCTGTGAGCCCATGCTTGGGGTTCTTCGGTCAGGAGAGATATCACGAACCCAACTTTGACAGATTCCGTAAAGAAAGTCCTGGGCTGGAGAGCCAAGTATAAGGTGCAAGCATTTTTGAATGCCCGATATTTTCGGCGTTCGCCGGAGAACCGTTCGGGAGTGGGGACCCGGGGTTCTGGATGAGTCAATGCTGCAACCGGATTGGCGGCAGCCTGTGGAGAAGAGGCCCCAGTAGGGGGTATAGCCGGAGAAGAAGAGGGTCCAGGGGAACCGGTTAATTGCTGAAGGCGGCCATCCACTTGTATGTAACCTTCCTGGAGTTTTTGTACCGCCTCGGTAAGCGCGGACACCTGCTGGCAAAGTGTCTCGAAAGGTGAACGCACCCTGTCGGTCTCGGACATTTTTCTGGCTGGTTTATACTATCAGAAACCAGGTACTTACCGAGACCGATATGCAGAGGGTGGCTCACCTTTACGACCAAGCGCGCCCGCCCCCTGAGGTTGAGACAGGAGGCAGAAGCACAAGGCGGTACCGGTGCCAGCGAAGAAGCGGTGCTTGCAGGTAGTAGCAGCAGATGTAGTAGCTTCTGTGGGGCTGCAGCCGGAGACAGGAGATAACTGAAGACACGTCAGGGATGCAGGTACGGATCAGGTCAAGATGAAGACTAAGGAAGTTCCAAAACACAAGCCGGGGTTCAAGGGGCAGAGAAGGTAGCAGATCCAAGTCACAAGCCAGAGTCCAAGGGCAGGAGAAAGTACAAGTCCGGGTCACAAGCCAATAGGTCAGGTCAGGAGAGTTCAAGCAAAGTAGGTGAGACAAGCCAAGTTCAAAAGTTCCAGGAGAGAGCTGAGTCGGGAAGCAATCCACAAGGTAAGGTTCTCAGGAAACAGGATACGGGTCAGAAGCTGACGATAAACCAGCAACCTGTCTACTGACAGGAGCTGGTTTAAATAGGGCGGTCACGCTGGTGATTGGCCCCGAGAGGTCACATGCGTATGCGCACACGCCTAAAGTGCCCAGTTAGCCGCCGGGAAGCCAATCTACTACGCTGGTGTGTTAAAGGAGGAAGTACAGCGCTTTGGCCCTGACAACCACCAACCTCACAGGTGGAATGACAACAATTGCTGGTGGTGTTGTCACCTGTCACAGCCATCACACCTGGTTTCCCGGCCAACGCACCAGATAAATGTTGCAGCAAAATGGCTCTTTGAGTTCTGGGAAACCAGGAATGGACTCCGGACACGGACTCCAGGAAAACAAACCTTTTATTTCACTAGGGAAATGACCCAGCACCGACTTCCTGCTTCTGTGATTCCGACCTAACACGTTCTTGCAGCCGGTCTATAATCTCTCGGTCGAATGTTCCCTTTGGCCCATAGCAGGGCCAATCTTTTTCACACAATACATCTAATCTTTTAGGACTGAGTTTCAGTTTGCAACCTTTGCAGAAACCCTTCCTAAAATTTGCGGTTAAACACTGTAAGGGGACAAAACGAATGACTGCTTTCCACCCATTATGTAGCCTGCAGACACAGAGGGTTGGGTAAGGTTTTGAGAATCCGGTGAGGGGTCTGAATTCTCGACACAAATAGGGTTACTAGACAACACTTTCCCCTATCAGCGACTGACAAGGTCTCCCGGGTGAGAAATACACTTACACGGGGGGTCCACACTCACTTCGTTGCTGAGCAACGTCTCATACAGACACAATTCATACCAACCTCTACCACCCAATTGTTACTGACTGAGTTCTGCCCGAGAAGCGCAACCTTCCAATGGGTTTTCCTCAGGAGATGGTCAGGCTCTCCTTCCCTCAAATATCGTTGAGAGGCCCCACCTGACAGATATCCCAAATCAAAAAGTAGAGATCTCGCCTGTTCCTGACGTTGGAGCTCCAATTGTTTGGTTCCCGAGTCCGATTCGAGACAGGGTGGTCCTGGAGCAGACAATTGAGATGTAGCGTGGTCTCCCAGACAATTGGTCTGGGGGGGCGGGGCACCAGAGACAATGCGGCAACTCAAGAGGCTGTCTCCAGCAGGCCAGTCACCATGGGTCTGGTGGAATGCCACCTGCCACACCTGGTTTCCTGGCCAATGCACCCAGAGAAATGTTGCAGCAAAACGGCTCTTTGAGTTCTGGGAAATCAGGAATGGACTCTGGACACGGACTCCAGGAAAACAAACCTTTTATTTCACCAGCAAAATGACTTCGCACCGACTCCTGCCAGAATGCCAAGTGGGCTCTTATAGGTGTTTACAACGTATATACACTGCTCAAAAAAATGGAAAACACATCAGATCTCAACAGGGAAAAATATCATGTTGGATATCTATACTGGTATGGACTGGGTAATGTGTTGGGATCTATACTGGTATGAACTGGGTAATGTGTTGGGATCTATACTGGTATGGACTGGGTAATGTGTTGGGATCTATACTGGTATGAACTGGGTAATGTGTTGGGATCTATACTGGTATGGACTGGGTAATGTGTTGGGATCTATACTGGTATGGACTGGGTAACGTGTTGGGATCTATACTGGTATGGACTGGGTAATGTGTTTAGATCTATACTGGTATGGACTGGATAATGTGTTTGGATCTATACTGGTATGGACTGGGTAATGTGTTAGGATCTATACTGGTATGGACTGGGTAATGTGTTAGGATCTATACTGGTATGGACCGGGTAATGTGTTAGGATCTATACTGGTATGGACTGGGTAATGTGTTAGGATCTATACTGGTATGCAGTGGCGGCTCTCCTTTACTCGCTTCTGTCAGATGCGAGTGAGGAAATGTCGATAAATGTCTCTTCCTGTATACACTGTGATCAGCCGTGATTGGGCACAGCTGATCACGTGGTAAAGAGCCTCTATCAGAAACTTTTTATCGAGATCGGTGTTGCGGTGTGTCAGACTGACACACAACAATAGCGATTGCCACGCTGCGCGCCCCCATAGGGCACGTGATCGAGGCTTATCCTGCTGGACATCATATGACGCCCAGTCAGGATAACTGAACCACTTCCCGGCCTTCATTTTGCTATAAGACAGGTGGGAAGTGGTTAAAAGTCTTCACAGGTCATCAGGTTAACCACTTCCCGACCCCCGCATGTACATGTAAACAAATATATAAAGAAGGAGAAGGGTTCATATGTTCCTGAAAATGGGGAATGGCCACATCCCTGGTAGTTTAAACAAGAAAGAAAACGATTACCCCCAGACGGGACTTTTAAGGCCAGACTCCAATGTATATATAAAATTTAATTTATTAGATATTTGCACCAAGATGGGTAAACACTTGTTTACAGAATAATTCTGGATGTAGGATTACAGAAATCTTCTGGAACAGTCAAAAAATATGTATAATAAAAATAAAAAACATATAAGAAATAGTAATAAAGTGACACCTGGGGCACACATCCCATGTGTGGACCCAGGAGAAATAAGAAACAACAAGAAAATACTAAAATAAAACCTCGTGAAAACACAATACAATTAGATTAAAAAACACTCTGTAGAGAGCAGTGGAGAAATGCCCGACGCGTTTCTGGTCTATTGATGGAGCAACAGACCTTCATCAGGGGCCACAGGAGTGTATGGTTACAAGCTTTTTTTCTCTCTAAAAATAAAACACACATCATTATATTATGTCATATCATCAGGTGTATATGGATCCATTTTTTAGTAGTTGTTGTTAGAGATGCCTCTACTATGGTGTATCTGATCAACATACCGTTTGTGGTGAACAAAGGTTTGAAAAATGACCCTCAACTTTTCGGTTTAGGATATCCCCAGAGCCGACTTATGGGGTTTCATGAGTAAGAAAAGAGAAAGGGGAGGGATGGCTCCAACTGATCCCAAACACACGGTGTCCTATTGAAATTTGAGGATATAGGAAACAGAGAAAGAAAAGAAAGGAAAAAAAAAAAATATATATAAAAATATAAGAAAAAAAGGAAAAAAGAGAAAAAAGAGAAAGGAAAAAAGAAAAAAGAAAAAGAATAAGGAAAGAAAAGAAGGAGAAAAGAAGAGAAGGGGGGAAAAAGGGGGAAAAAAGAAGGAAGAAAAAGAAAAAGAAAAGAAAGAAAAAGAAAAAACATGATAAATGATCTAATGCATAAATCCTTGGTCATACTGCTCATATTCATGATAGAAACAATAGTTACCCAAATGTAGGGCTTGTTAGGGCAAAAGTGCAGCAGGTTAGGGGGTTTTTTACTGAGTCCAATGCGGACGATCCTCTTAAAGTTGCTAGGGGGAATCCCGAGCTCTGTATATGGAGAGGAACCTGGTGCCGAATGCCTGTAGAGCAGACATATATATATAGAAAATAAGGTATGCATGGTAAAGGAGAGGTACATACTAGAGTGAAGTTAGGTTGATTCCAAAAAGGGGATGTTTGGGTATAAGGTAAAGGAAGGCACTCACCGTGGTTGGGGTATTGTAATGCCAGCGTTACTCCCTTAAGCTCGCAGGGTGCTGGGAGAACTGATCATATAGTGGCTCTATTTATAGGGTGGACAGGACCTAGGAGGGCCGTGTAGCTCGGCCCCTCCCAGGGGTACTGATCAGATGGGATTTCCATCTGCTGTGTGCAATCGTTCTGCTGGGGGGGCGGGACAGAGCTAGTGGGCGTGGCAATTCGCCCCTCGATGGGGAGGAATGCCTTCTTCACGGCATTGTCATGTAACTATGGTGATGACGCTGGCGTCACGGGCCATGTGACCCTGCGCCTCGCGTCACACCATGAACAGCGGGGAAGCCCTCTAGTAAGCCCGGCCGCGTCACCATGGTGATGGCGCTGATGCCCACACCACGTGACCCGGCAGGGCCGCGTCACATCGCTTGAGGCAGGGAAGCCCTCTGACGAGCATGGCCACATCCCCCTGTTAGAGACGTCACGCCCGGCGTATCCCAACGAATCAGGCACGGCGGGGAATACAATATTAAAGACACTGCACCGGTCCTCGCATGGACAGAATGTCCACCATTGTCAAAGTGAGCCAAGTGCCAGATGGCAAAGAGACCGTATGGCACCCCAAATCCGGGATAACGATTTAAATGTGGGCAGCTGGGGGTGAGATGAGAATAAAGTGAAATGAGATTAAAAAATAGAGTTGAGGAAAAGGACAAAGAAGAAAAAAGAGGAGAAAAGGAATATATGGAAGATAATAATGGAGATAGAGATGGATGGAAATATGTACAGAAAAGGAAAAGATATATATTAAAAATAATAAAGATAAAGGGAAAAAAGGAGAATAATGGATAGACAAAAAGGGAACAGGAGGAATCGAGATGCAGGGTAAACCGGAGGAGCCACAACGCCCAAATCTATAGCCACAATTGAAGTTTAAACAAATAAATAAAGGTCAGTTGATCATACAGTTTTATAAGAAGAAGAATTATGGATAGTATACAAGTGAATATGGAAATGATTGCACTTTTTGGTCCATCAAGGTAGATCAGCTGAAAATTAAGCATAATAATGTATCGGTGCAGGGAATATCCCGATGGACCAGTATATATAAAAACAATATCCTCGTTCACATTTATATCAATATAGTCAAGAAGCACAACATTAATTAGATTAGGCAATAATCAGACATTTAGTACGTCTAGATGGTTCGTGCTAGAGTAGGGTAGGATAGGATAGTGGAGGCAAAGGAAAGAAAAGGGGCAATTGACGTTTTTATATCTCGTAAGTTCGGGTATAGGTGGAGAGGTTAGTATGTTGATTAACCCTCCCCCTCCCATACACCCGATTTGTATCCCTCAAGGAAGGGTCTATAACTGATGTTGTTGTTCAAACCCGGGGGAGAGGTGGCATTCAAGGCCACTATCCAGCGAGTTTCTCGCTGTAGTAATAATTTGTCCCAATCCCCACCTCTTGGGTTCGGGTGAATTCTATCAAGTGCCAAAAAGGTGATTTTAGGAAAAACCCCCTGGTGCACATCTCTTGTATGTCTCCGAGGGGGAGGTCAGCATTGGCAATTTTCATACTATGCACATGTCTGCTTATTCTTTTTTTCCATTCCAGTTTCGTTTTTCCCACATAGAAACACCCGCATGAACAGGTCATAAGGTATACAATTCCAGCGGTACTGCAATTTGCAAAATGTTTTGGTTTGTATGATTGACCATTTGGGAGGTGTGTAGTCTTACTGATATTCAGGTATTGGCATTGCGGGCATCCGCCGCAGGTGAAAGTGCCCCACCGCTTGCAAGGATCCCCCCTAAAGGCCCCTGTATATTCACTCGTGACTAGTATGTCTTTTACAGACCTAGTTCTCCTGTACGTGATAAGTGGACGATCAGAGACAAATTGACCCATAATGGGGTCAATTTGCAGGACATGCCAGTTTTTTTCAATTATTTTCTTAATTGATTTGTACTGTTTATTGTATGTTGTAATTATCCTTATTGGTGTTCTTGAGTTCTTTTGGTCATGTGATACCTCTTTTTTGCGAAAGAGAATGTTCGCTCTGGATTGGCTTTTGGCTCTTTTAAACGCCTTCTTGAGGCATGTTAGAGAATAACCTCGTTGTTGAAGCCTCTCTTTTAGTTTTTCTGCCTCCCCTAGGAAGGCTGTTTCTTCCGAGCAATTTCTCCTTAAACGGAGATATTGAGAATATGGTATCGATCGAATTAATGGTATTGGATGGAAACTATCTGCTTGTAGTATGGTGTTTCCAGCAGTTTCTTTGCGGAAGAGATTACTTGATAGGCGTCCATCCTCTGTTTTTGAAATGGTGACATCTAAAAAGGTGATTGTAGTTTCACTACACACTTTTGTGAATTTTAGATTGAAGTCATTCACGCCCATGTCTTTCATACAAAGCTCGAGGTCATTCTTTGTTCCATCCCAAACCATAAAAATATCGTCGATAAACCTGTGCCAAATTAAAATGTTTGCTACATGCGGTCTAGCTCCATCAGGGGTTAAAAAGAGGTTCTCCCACTCCCCCAGATACAGGTTGGCGTACGATGGGGCACAGCAAGTCCCCATCGCTACCCCCTGTATCTGGAGGAAGTGGGAGCCATCGAAGGTGAAGGCATTGTGATGAAGAATAAAGTCCAGAGCTTGAACAATGAACTTATGTAGTGGTTTATCGTCACGATGTGATTGACTGATAAAATGTTCTATCACCTGTAGCCCCTTCTGGTGAGGTATAGAGCTATAGAGAGCCTCTACGTCCACAGTTACCAGGAGCGCTTTAGTTGGGACCACTAGATTCTCAAGATTCTGTAACAGATGTGTGGTATCCCTGATGTAGGAGGGTAGATTCATCACCAAAGGCCGGAGCTGTTCGTCCAGGAATTGGCTTAAGCGTTCTGTAATGCATCCACGTCCCGATATGATGGGTCTTCCAGGGGGATTTAGATGGTCTTTATGTACTTTTGGCAGGCTATAAAAAGTTGGAATTTTGGCATGATCCGTTCTTATGAACTCCCACGTCTGTTGTGTGATCACATTTTCCACATATGCTTCATCCACTAGTTTGAAAAATTCCGAGTCGTATCTTTCAATAATGGATCTGGGTATAAGTCTATACCATTCGGCATTAGATAGTATATTTCGACACATTGTCTGGTAGAACTCGTTGCTCATTATCACGATGTTCCCCCCTTTATCCGAGGGTTTTATCGTCAGTTGTTTTTGATTGGCTAAGAGTTTTAGAGCCTTTTGTTCCTGATGTGATATATTATTGGGGCTGTGGCCTTTTTTCAGGTTCATTAGATCCCTTGTTGTCATTGCTATGAAAGCATTGAGATTCGAATTCAAAGTTAGAGGTGGAAATTTGTTGGATTTTTTCTTCAACAAGGATTTCTTAGAGAGGCCTCCTTCGGTTGGTGTCACCTGTTCTTCCAGAAATGTTTTTAGATCTATTCTATCTATGAGATCTCTATTTGTCTGTTCGTCCAACAGGGCGATGAAATCGTTCATGGCCTGTTCTTCTCTGGCAGTTGGTCCATTTGTCGGAACTGGTTTTTCATAGAGGCTTTTAAGGATGAGTTTTCTCGCAAATAAATGCAGATCTTTTATTAAATCAAAAGTGTCCACATCTTTTGAAGGGCAAAAGCTTAGGCCCTTCTGTAGAATATTAGTTTCATCTTGGGATAGCGGGTATTGGGACAGATTTATGATGCTGAAGGAGTCATTGTTTCTTCTGCATATTTCCTTAAGTCATTTTGGATCATTAATATTGCCCCCTTGGTGGGTGTCTTCAGTAGTTGTGGGATGTTTTCCTCTCCCCAAAGGAGGTCCTTTAGCTTCCGTTGGTGTGGGTTGTGCTGTTGGGCCATTGTCACTAATGTATCTCTTATTGTCATTTCCCCTCTCAGGGGATGTCCATTTTTGTTTCCTACTGCTCTGGGTTGTCGACTGTGAACGGGCAGATGATAAGGAATTTAGTGAGGAATTTGACCCTAGATCATTTTTCCAACCCTTTGTTTTCTTCAGGTTGGTTCTCCTTTGAGGACGATTTTGATTTTTGCGTATTAGCCAGCGATAAGCCTTGCCCTCTTTGAACGCCATTTTGTCTCTCCAGAAGTTTTGTTATTTTTTGGTGATGAGATCCTTGACAGTGGTGTCTATGTGTCCCTTTATCTTTTGTTCCTGATCTTTGTAAGTATCCATTTCCTTGAACGGTTCTAGTTGACTGTATAGTTCGTCAATCTCTTTTTCCGAGGTTAGTATTCTTTTTTGATATTCCTCAATGAGGAGCTTCATCATTATTTTTGTGCACTGTTGTAAATTATTCTCCCACCGTTTTTTAAACATATTGTCCATATCCTCAAAAGTGGGGAATATTTGCACCCTCAATCCTAAAGGGTTGATTTCTTCTCTGATGTAATGCTCGAAGTTTTCAACCTGCCAGAACATGGCTACTTTCTTCTCCACCAATATTTTTAGTTGGGAGAAGAGTGCAGTCATTTCTGATCCTTTTGCCTCTTTGGCACCATGATCTCTGTATTGGCTCATCAGGGTATCAAATTCTTTTCCTCTAAACATGATTGCCCTCCTAGTTTCGTTTATTAAACAATATTAATCAAATGTTGTGCTTGATGCTGTGTACAGTGTTACGGAAAGAAAAAAAGAGGGTAAGAAAAAACGTTCTAACCACAAGGTTAATTGGGTGTATCAGAAACGTACTTATTCCAAATATATTATACAGATTTCACATCAAGTGTTTAATCCCATATTGGGTTGCCCAATAGTTAGACAAAAAGGAGTTTTTTGTGCAGTCACCTGAGGAGTATTTCCAGTTTATCTGCACAGATAGATCTCTTTAAGGGGCGAAAAAACAGGTGTTATGAACCCTAAAAGAAAGGTGGGGGTTGGGTATTTGCTACCCGATATATAAACAAATATATAAAGAAGGAGAAGGGTTCATATGTTCCTGAAAATGGGGAATGGCCACATCCCTGGTAGTTTAAACAAGAAAGAAAACGATTACCCCCAGACGGGACTTTTAAGGCCAGACTCCAATGTATATATAAAATTTAATTTATTAGATATTTGCACCAAGATGGGTAAACACTTGTTTACAGAATAATTCTGGATGTAGGATTACAGAAATCTTCTGGAACAGTCAAAAAATATGTATAATAAAAATAAAAAACATATAAGAAATAGTAATAAAGTGACACCTGGGGCACACATCCCATGTGTGGACCCAGGAGAAATAAGAAACAACAAGAAAATACTAAAATAAAACCTCGTGAAAACACAATACAATTAGATTAAAAAACACTCTGTAGAGAGCAGTGGAGAAATGCCCGACGCGTTTCTGGTCTATTGATGGAGCAACAGACCTTCATCAGGGGCCACAGGAGTGTATGGTTACAAGCTTTTTTTCTCTCTAAAAATAAAACACACATCATTATATTATGTCATATCATCAGGTGTATATGGATCCATTTTTTAGTAGTTGTTGTTAGAGATGCCTCTACTATGGTGTATCTGATCAACATACCGTTTGTGGTGAACAAAGGTTTGAAAAATGACCCTCAACTTTTCGGTTTAGGATATCCCCAGAGCCGACTTATGGGGTTTCATGAGTAAGAAAAGAGAAAGGGGAGGGATGGCTCCAACTGATCCCAAACACACGGTGTCCTATTGAAATTTGAGGATATAGGAAACAGAGAAAGAAAAGAAAGGAAAAAAAAAAAAATATATATATAAAAATATAAGAAAAAAAGGAAAAAAGAGAAAAAAGAGAAAGGAAAAAAGAAAAAAGAAAAAGAATAAGGAAAGAAAAGAAGGAGAAAAGAAGAGAAGGGGGGAAAAAGGGGGAAAAAAGAAGGAAAAAGAGGAAAAAGAAAAAGAAAAGAAAGAAAAAGAAAAAACATGATAAATGATCTAATGCATAAATCCTTGGTCATGCTGCTCATATTCATGATAGAAACAATAGTTACCCAAATGTAGGGCTTGTTAGGGCAAAAGTGCAGCAGGTTAGGGGGTTTTTTACTGAGTCCAATGCGGACGATCCTCTTAAAGTTGCTAGGGGGAATCCCGAGCTCTGTATATGGAGAGGAACCTGGTGCCGAATGCCTGTAGAGCAGACATATATATATAGAAAATAAGGTATGCATGGTAAAGGAGAGGTACATACTAGAGTGAAGTTAGGTTGATTCCAAAAAGGGGATGTTTGGGTATAAGGTAAAGGAAGGCACTCACCGTGGTTGGGGTATTGTAATGCCAGCGTTACTCCCTTAAGCTCGCAGGGTGCTGGGAGAACTGATCATATAGTGGCTCTATTTATAGGGTGGACAGGACCTAGGAGGGCCGTGTAGCTCGGCCCCTCCCAGGGGTACTGATCAGATGGGATTTCCATCTGCTGTGTGCAATCGTTCTGCTGGGGGGGCGGGACAGAGCTAGTGGGCGTGGCAATTCGCCCCTCGATGGGGAGGAATGCCTTCTTCACGGCATTGTCATGTAACTATGGTGATGACGCTGGCGTCACGGGCCATGTGACCCTGCGCCTTCTTCTTATAAAACTGTATGATCAACTGACCTTTATTTATTTGTTTAAACTTCAATTGTGGCTATAGATTTGGGCGTTGTGGCTCCTCCGGTTTACCCTGCATCTCGATTCCTCCTGTTCCCTTTTTGTCTATCCATTATTCTCCTTTTTTCCCTTTATCTTTATTATTTTTAATATATATCTTTTCCTTTTCTGTACATATTTCCATCTATCTCTATCTCCATTATTATCTTCCATATATTCCTTTTCTCCTCTTTTTTCTTCTTTGTCCTTTTCCTCAACTCTATTTTTTAATCTCATTTCACTTTATTCTCATCTCACCCCCAGCTGCCCACATTTAAATCGTTATCCCGGATTTGGGGTGCCATACGGTCTCTTTGCCATCTGGCACTTGGCTCACTTTGACAATGGTGGACATTCTGTCCATGCGAGGACCGGTGCAGTGTCTTTAATATTGTATTCCCCGCCGTGCCTGATTCGTTGGGATACGCCGGGCGTGACGTCTCTAACAGGGGGATGTGGCCATGCTCGTCAGAGGGCTTCCCTGCCTCAAGCGATGTGACGCGGCCCTGCCGGGTCACGTGGTGTGGGCATCAGCGCCATCACCATGGTGACGCGGCCGGGCTTACTAGAGGGCTTCCCCGCTGTTCATGGTGTGACGCGAGGCGCAGGGTCACATGGCCCGTGACGCCAGCGTCATCACCATAGTTACATGACAATGCCGTGAAGAAGGCATTCCTCCCCATCGAGGGGCGAATTGCCACGCCCACTAGCTCTGTCCCGCCCCCCCAGCAGAACGATTGCACACAGCAGATGGAAATCCCATCTGATCAGTACCCCTGGGAGGGGCCGAGCTACACGGCCCTCCTAGGTCCTGTCCACCCTATAAATAGAGCCACTATATGATCAGTTCTCCCAGCACCCTGCGAGCTTAAGGGAGTAACGCTGGCATTACAATACCCCAACCACGGTGAGTGCCTTCCTTTACCTTATACCCAAACATCCCCTTTTTGGAATCAACCTAACTTCACTCTAGTATGTACCTCTCCTTTACCATGCATACCTTATTTTCTATATATATATGTCTGCTCTACAGGCATTCGGCACCAGGTTCCTCTCCATATACAGAGCTCGGGATTCCCCCTAGCAACTTTAAGAGGATCGTCCGCATTGGACTCAGTAAAAAACCCCCTAACCTGCTGCACTTTTGCCCTAACAAGCCCTACATTTGGGTAACTATTGTTTCTATCATGAATATGAGCAGTATGACCAAGGATTTATGCATTAGATCATTTATCATGTTTTTTCTTTTTCTTTCTTTTCTTTTTCTTTTTCCTCTTTTTCCTTCTTTTTTCCCCCTTTTTCCCCCCTTCTCTTCTTTTCTCCTTCTTTTCTTTCCTTATTCTTTTTCTTTTTTCTTTTTTCCTTTCTCTTTTTTCTCTTTTTTCCTTTTTTTCTTATATTTTTATATATATATATTTTTTTTTTTCCTTTCTTTTCTTTCTCTGTTTCCTATATCCTCAAATTTCAATAGGACACCGTGTGTTTGGGATCAGTTGGAGCCATCCCTCCCCTTTCTCTTTTCTTACTCATGAAACCCCATAAGTCGGCTCTGGGGATATCCTAAACCGAAAAGTTGAGGGTCATTTTTCAAACCTTTGTTCACCACAAACGGTATGTTGATCAGATACACCATAGTAGAGGCATCTCTAACAACAACTACTAAAAAATGGATCCATATACACCTGATGATATGACATAATATAATGATGTGTGTTTTATTTTTAGAGAGAAAAAAAGCTTGTAACCATACACTCCTGTGGCCCCTGATGAAGGTCTGTTGCTCCATCAATAGACCAGAAACGCGTCGGGCATTTCTCCACTGCTCTCTACAGAGTGTTTTTTAATCTAATTGTATTGTGTTTTCACGAGGTTTTATTTTAGTATTTTCTTGTTGTTTCTTATTTCTCCTGGGTCCACACATGGGATGCGTGCCCCAGGTGTCACTTTATTACTATTTCTTATATGTTTTTTATTTTTATTATACATATTTTTTGACTGTTCCAGAAGATTTCTGTAATCCTACATCCAGAATTATTCTGTAAACAAGTGTTTACCCATCTTGGTGCAAATATCTAATAAATTAAATTTTATATATACATTGGAGTCTGGCCTTAAAAGTCCCGTCTGGGGGTAATCGTTTTCTTTCTTGTTTAAACTACCAGGGATGTGGCCATTCCCCATTTTCAGGAACATATGAACCCTTCTCCTTCTTTATATATTTGTTTATATATCGGGTAGCAAATACCCAACCCCCACCTTTCTTTTAGGGTTCATAACACCTGTTTTTTCGCCCCTTAAAGAGATCTATCTGTGCAGATAAACTGGAAATACTCCTCAGGTGACTGCACAAAAAACTCCTTTTTGTCTAACTATTGGGCAACCCAATATGGGATTAAACACTTGATGTGAAATCTGTATAATATATTTGGAATAAGTACGTTTCTGATACACCCAATTAACCTTGTGGTTAGAACGTTTTTTCTTACCCTCTTTTTTTCTTTCCGTAACACTGTACACAGCATCAAGCACAACATTTGATTAATATTGTTTAATAAACGAAACTAGGAGGGCAATCATGTTTAGAGGAAAAGAATTTGATACCCTGATGAGCCAATACAGAGATCATGGTGCCAAAGAGGCAAAAGGATCAGAAATGACTGCACTCTTCTCCCAACTAAAAATATTGGTGGAGAAGAAAGTAGCCATGTTCTGGCAGGTTGAAAACTTCGAGCATTACATCAGAGAAGAAATCAACCCTTTAGGATTGAGGGTGCAAATATTCCCCACTTTTGAGGATATGGACAATATGTTTAAAAAACGGTGGGAGAATAATTTACAACAGTGCACAAAAATAATGATGAAGCTCCTCATTGAGGAATATCAAAAAAGAATACTAACCTCGGAAAAAGAGATTGACGAACTATACAGTCAACTAGAACCGTTCAAGGAAATGGATACTTACAAAGATCAGGAACAAAAGATAAAGGGACACATAGACACCACTGTCAAGGATCTCATCACCAAAAAAGAACAAAACTTCTGGAGAGACAAAATGGCGTTCAAAGAGGGCAAGGCTTATCGCTGGCTAATACGCAAAAATCAAAATCGTCCTCAAAGGAGAACCAACCTGAAGAAAACAAAGGGTTGGAAAAATGATCTAGGGTCAAATTCCTCACTAAATTCCTTATCATCTGCCCGTTCACAGTCGACAACCCAGAGCAGTAGGAAACAAAAATGGACATCCCCTGAGAGGGGAAATGACAATAAGAGATACATTAGTGACAATGGCCCAACAGCACAACCCACACCAACGGAAGCTAAAGGACCTCCTTTGGGGAGAGGAAAACATCCCACAACTACTGAAGACACCCACCAAGGGGGCAATATTAATGATCCAAAATGACTTAAGGAAATATGCAGAAGAAACAATGACTCCTTCAGCATCATAAATCTGTCCCAATACCCGCTATCCCAAGATGAAACTAATATTCTACAGAAGGGCCTAAGCTTTTGCCCTTCAAAAGATGTGGACACTTTTGATTTAATAAAAGATCTGCATTTATTTGCGAGAAAACTCATCCTTAAAAGCCTCTATGAAAAACCAGTTCCGACAAATGGACCAACTGCCAGAGAAGAACAGGCCATGAACGATTTCATCGCCCTGTTGGACGAACAGACAAATAGAGATCTCATAGATAGAATAGATCTAAAAACATTTCTGGAAGAACAGGTGACACCAACCGAAGGAGGCCTCTCTAAGAAATCCTTGTTGAAGAAAAAATCCAACAAATTTCCACCTCTAACTTTGAATTCGAATCTCAATGCTTTCATAGCAATGACAACAAGGGATCTAATGAACCTGAAAAAAGGCCACAGCCCCAATAATATATCACATCAGGAACAAAAGGCTCTAAAACTCTTAGCCAATCAAAAACAACTGACGATAAAACCCTCGGATAAAGGGGGGAACATCGTGATAATGAGCAACGAGTTCTACCAGACAATGTGTCGAAATATACTATCTAATGCCGAATGGTATAGACTTATACCCAGATCCATTATTGAAAGATACGACTCGGAATTTTTCAAACTAGTGGATGAAGCATATGTGGAAAATGTGATCACACAACAGACGTGGGAGTTCATAAGAACGGATCATGCCAAAATTCCAACTTTTTATAGCCTGCCAAAAGTACATAAAGACCATCTAAATCCCCCTGGAAGACCCATCATATCGGGACGTGGATGCATTACAGAACGCTTAAGCCAATTCCTGGACGAACAGCTCCGGCCTTTGGTGATGAATCTACCCTCCTACATCAGGGATACCACACATCTGTTACAGAATCTTGAGAATCTAGTGGTCCCAACTAAAGCGCTCCTGGTAACTGTGGACGTAGAGGCTCTCTATAGCTCTATACCTCACCAGAAGGGGCTACAGGTGATAGAACATTTTATCAGTCAATCACATCGTGACGATAAACCACTACATAAGTTCATTGTTCAAGCTCTGGACTTTATTCTTCATCACAATGCCTTCACCTTCGATGGCTCCCACTTCCTCCAGATACAGGGGGTAGCGATGGGGACTTGCTGTGCCCCATCGTACGCCAACCTGTATCTGGGGGAGTGGGAGAACCTCTTTTTAACCCCTGATGGAGCTAGACTGCATGTAGCAAACATTTTAATTTGGCACAGGTTTATCGACGATATTTTTATGGTTTGGGATGGAACAAAGAATGACCTCGAGCTTTGTATGAAAGACATGGGCGTGAATGACTTCAATCTAAAATTCACAAAAGTGTGTAGTGAAACTACAATCACCTTTTTAGATGTCACCATTTCAAAAACAGAGGATGGACGCCTATCAAGTAATCTCTTCCGCAAAGAAACTGCTGGAAACACCATACTACAAGCAGATAGTTTCCATCCAATACCATTAATTCGATCGATACCATATTCTCAATATCTCCGTTTAAGGAGAAATTGCTCGGAAGAAACAGCCTTCCTAGGGGAGGCAGAAAAACTAAAAGAGAGGCTTCAACAACGAGGTTATTCTCTAACATGCCTCAAGAAGGCGTTTAAAAGAGCCAAAAGCCAATCCAGAGCGAACATTCTCTTTCGCAAAAAAGAGGTATCACATGACCAAAAGAACTCAAGAACACCAATAAGGATAATTACAACATACAATAAACAGTACAAATCAATTAAGAAAATAATTGAAAAAAACTGGCATGTCCTGCAAATTGACCCCATTATGGGTCAATTTGTCTCTGATCGTCCACTTATCACGTACAGGAGAACTAGGTCTGTAAAAGACATACTAGTCACGAGTGAATATACAGGGGCCTTTAGGGGGGATCCTTGCAAGCGGTGGGGCACTTTCACCTGCGGCGGATGCCCGCAATGCCAATACCTGAATATCAGTAAGACTACACACCTCCCAAATGGTCAATCATACAAACCAAAACATTTTGCAAATTGCAGTACCGCTGGAATTGTATACCTTATGACCTGTTCATGCGGGTGTTTCTATGTGGGAAAAACGAAACTGGAATGGAAAAAAAGAATAAGCAGACATGTGCATAGTATGAAAATTGCCAATGCTGACCTCCCCCTCGGAAGACATACAAGAGATGTGCACCAGGGGGTTTTTCCTAAAATCACCTTTTTGGCACTTGATAGAATTCACCCGAACCCAAGAGGTGGGGATTGGGACAAATTATTACTACAGCGAGAAACTCGCTGGATAGTGGCCTTGAATGCCACCTCTCCCCCGGGTTTGAACAACAACATCAGTTATAGACCCTTCCTTGAGGGATACAAATCGGGTGTATGGGAGGGGGAGGGTTAATCAACATACTAACCTCTCCACCTATACCCGAACTTACGAGATATAAAAACGTCAATTGCCCCTTTTCTTTCCTTTGCCTCCACTATCCTATCCTACCCTACTCTAGCACGAACCATCTAGACGTACTAAATGTCTGATTATTGCCTAATCTAATTAATGTTGTGCTTCTTGACTATATTGATATAAATGTGAACGAGGATATTGTTTTTATATATACTGGTCCATCGGGATATTCCCTGCACCGATACATTATTATGCTTAATTTTCAGCTGATCTACCTTGATGGACCAAAAAGTGCAATCATTTCCATATTCACTTGTATACTATCCATAATTCTTCTTCTTATAAAACTGTATGATCAACTGACCTTTATTTATTTGTTTAAACTTCAATTGTGGCTATAGATTTGGGCGTTGTGGCTCCTCCGGTTTACCCTGCATCTCGATTCCTCCTGTTCCCTTTTTGTCTATCCATTATTCTCCTTTTTTCCCTTTATCTTTATTATTTTTAATATATATCTTTTCCTTTTCTGTACATATTTCCATCTATCTCTATCTCCATTATTATCTTCCATATATTCCTTTTCTCCTCTTTTTTCTTCTTTGTCCTTTTCCTCAACTCTATTTTTTAATCTCATTTCACTTTATTCTCATCTCACCCCCAGCTGCCCACATTTAAATCGTTATCCCGGATTTGGGGTGCCATACGGTCTCTTTGCCATCTGGCACTTGGCTCACTTTGACAATGGTGGACATTCTGTCCATGCGAGGACCGGTGCAGTGTCTTTAATATTGTATTCCCCGCTGTGCCTGATTCGTTGGGATACGCCGGGCGTGACGTCTCTAACAGGGGGATGTGGCCATGCTCGTCAGAGGGCTTCCCTGCCTCAAGCGATGTGACGCGGCCCTGCCGGGTCACGTGGTGTGGGCATCAGCGCCATCACCATGGTGACGCGGCCGGGCTTACTAGAGGGCTTCCCCGCTGTTCATGGTGTGACGCGAGGCGCAGGGTCACATGGCCCGTGACGCCAGCGTCATCACCATAGTTACATGACAATGCCGTGAAGAAGGCATTCCTCCCCATCGAGGGGCGAATTGCCACGCCCACTAGCTCTGTCCCGCCCCCCCAGCAGAACGATTGCACACAGCAGATGGAAATCCCATCTGATCAGTACCCCTGGGAGGGGCCGAGCTACACGGCCCTCCTAGGTCCTGTCCACCCTATAAATAGAGCCACTATATGATCAGTTCTCCCAGCACCCTGCGAGCTTAAGGGAGTAACGCTGGCATTACAATACCCCAACCACGGTGAGTGCCTTCCTTTACCTTATACCCAAACATCCCCTTTTTGGAATCAACCTAACTTCACTCTAGTATGTACCTCTCCTTTACCATGCATACCTTATTTTCTATATATATATGTCTGCTCTACAGGCATTCGGCACCAGGTTCCTCTCCATATACAGAGCTCGGGATTCCCCCTAGCAACTTTAAGAGGATCGTCCGCATTGGACTCAGTAAAAAACCCCCTAACCTGCTGCACTTTTGCCCTAACAAGCCCTACATTTGGGTAACTATTGTTTCTATCATGAATATGAGCAGTATGACCAAGGATTTATGCATTAGATCATTTATCATGTTTTTTCTTTTTCTTTCTTTTCTTTTTCTTTTTCTTCCTTCTTTTTTCCCCCTTTTTCCCCCCTTCTCTTCTTTTCTCCTTCTTTTCTTTCCTTATTCTTTTTCTTTTTTCTTTTTTCCTTTCTCTTTTTTCTCTTTTTTCCTTTTTTTCTTATATTTTTATATATATATATTTTTTTTTTCCTTTCTTTTCTTTCTCTGTTTCCTATATCCTCAAATTTCAATAGGACACCGTGTGTTTGGGATCAGTTGGAGCCATCCCTCCCCTTTCTCTTTTCTTACTCATGAAACCCCATAAGTCGGCTCTGGGGATATCCTAAACCGAAAAGTTGAGGGTCATTTTTCAAACCTTTGTTCACCACAAACGGTATGTTGATCAGATACACCATAGTAGAGGCATCTCTAACAACAACTACTAAAAAATGGATCCATATACACCTGATGATATGACATAATATAATGATGTGTGTTTTATTTTTAGAGAGAAAAAAAGCTTGTAACCATACACTCCTGTGGCCCCTGATGAAGGTCTGTTGCTCCATCAATAGACCAGAAACGCGTCGGGCATTTCTCCACTGCTCTCTACAGAGTGTTTTTTAATCTAATTGTATTGTGTTTTCACGAGGTTTTATTTTAGTATTTTCTTGTTGTTTCTTATTTCTCCTGGGTCCACACATGGGATGTGTGCCCCAGGTGTCACTTTATTACTATTTCTTATATGTTTTTTATTTTTATTATACATATTTTTTGACTGTTCCAGAAGATTTCTGTAATCCTACATCCAGAATTATTCTGTAAACAAGTGTTTACCCATCTTGGTGCAAATATCTAATAAATTAAATTTTATATATACATTGGAGTCTGGCCTTAAAAGTCCCGTCTGGGGGTAATCGTTTTCTTTCTTGTTTAAACTACCAGGGATGTGGCCATTCCCCATTTTCAGGAACATATGAACCCTTCTCCTTCTTTATATATTTGTTTATATATCGGGTAGCAAATACCCAACCCCCACCTTTCTTTTAGGGTTCATAACACCTGTTTTTTCGCCCCTTAAAGAGATCTATCTGTGCAGATAAACTGGAAATACTCCTCAGGTGACTGCACAAAAAACTCCTTTTTGTCTAACTATTGGGCAACCCAATATGGGATTAAACACTTGATGTGAAATCTGTATAATATATTTGGAATAAGTACGTTTCTGATACACCCAATTAACCTTGTGGTTAGAACGTTTTTTCTTACCCTCTTTTTTTCTTTCCGTAACACTGTACACAGCATCAAGCACAACATTTGATTAATATTGTTTAATAAACGAAACTAGGAGGGCAATCATGTTTAGAGGAAAAGAATTTGATACCCTGATGAGCCAATACAGAGATCATGGTGCCAAAGAGGCAAAAGGATCAGAAATGACTGCACTCTTCTCCCAACTAAAAATATTGGTGGAGAAGAAAGTAGCCATGTTCTGGCAGGTTGAAAACTTCGAGCATTACATCAGAGAAGAAATCAACCCTTTAGGATTGAGGGTGCAAATATTCCCCACTTTTGAGGATATGGACAATATGTTTAAAAAACGGTGGGAGAATAATTTACAACAGTGCACAAAAATAATGATGAAGCTCCTCATTGAGGAATATCAAAAAAGAATACTAACCTCGGAAAAAGAGATTGACGAACTATACAGTCAACTAGAACCGTTCAAGGAAATGGATACTTACAAAGATCAGGAACAAAAGATAAAGGGACACATAGACACCACTGTCAAGGATCTCATCACCAAAAAAGAACAAAACTTCTGGAGAGACAAAATGGCGTTCAAAGAGGGCAAGGCTTATCGCTGGCTAATACGCAAAAATCAAAATCGTCCTCAAAGGAGAACCAACCTGAAGAAAACAAAGGGTTGGAAAAATGATCTAGGGTCAAATTCCTCACTAAATTCCTTATCATCTGCCCGTTCACAGTCGACAACCCAGAGCAGTAGGAAACAAAAATGGACATCCCCTGAGAGGGGAAATGACAATAAGAGATACATTAGTGACAATGGCCCAACAGCACAACCCACACCAACGGAAGCTAAAGGACCTCCTTTGGGGAGAGGAAAACATCCCACAACTACTGAAGACACCCACCAAGGGGGCAATATTAATGATCCAAAATGACTTAAGGAAATATGCAGAAGAAACAATGACTCCTTCAGCATCATAAATCTGTCCCAATACCCGCTATCCCAAGATGAAACTAATATTCTACAGAAGGGCCTAAGCTTTTGCCCTTCAAAAGATGTGGACACTTTTGATTTAATAAAAGATCTGCATTTATTTGCGAGAAAACTCATCCTTAAAAGCCTCTATGAAAAACCAGTTCCGACAAATGGACCAACTGCCAGAGAAGAACAGGCCATGAACGATTTCATCGCCCTGTTGGACGAACAGACAAATAGAGATCTCATAGATAGAATAGATCTAAAAACATTTCTGGAAGAACAGGTGACACCAACCGAAGGAGGCCTCTCTAAGAAATCCTTGTTGAAGAAAAAATCCAACAAATTTCCACCTCTAACTTTGAATTCGAATCTCAATGCTTTCATAGCAATGACAACAAGGGATCTAATGAACCTGAAAAAAGGCCACAGCCCCAATAATATATCACATCAGGAACAAAAGGCTCTAAAACTCTTAGCCAATCAAAAACAACTGACGATAAAACCCTCGGATAAAGGGGGGAACATCGTGATAATGAGCAACGAGTTCTACCAGACAATGTGTCGAAATATACTATCTAATGCCGAATGGTATAGACTTATACCCAGATCCATTATTGAAAGATACGACTCGGAATTTTTCAAACTAGTGGATGAAGCATATGTGGAAAATGTGATCACACAACAGACGTGGGAGTTCATAAGAACGGATCATGCCAAAATTCCAACTTTTTATAGCCTGCCAAAAGTACATAAAGACCATCTAAATCCCCCTGGAAGACCCATCATATCGGGACGTGGATGCATTACAGAACGCTTAAGCCAATTCCTGGACGAACAGCTCCGGCCTTTGGTGATGAATCTACCCTCCTACATCAGGGATACCACACATCTGTTACAGAATCTTGAGAATCTAGTGGTCCCAACTAAAGCGCTCCTGGTAACTGTGGACGTAGAGGCTCTCTATAGCTCTATACCTCACCAGAAGGGGCTACAGGTGATAGAACATTTTATCAGTCAATCACATCGTGACGATAAACCACTACATAAGTTCATTGTTCAAGCTCTGGACTTTATTCTTCATCACAATGCCTTCACCTTCGATGGCTCCCACTTCCTCCAGATACAGGGGGTAGCGATGGGGACTTGCTGTGCCCCATCGTACGCCAACCTGTATCTGGAGGAAGTGGGAGAACCTCTTTTTAACCCCTGATGGAGCTAGACCGCATGTAGCAAACATTTTAATTTGGCACAGGTTTATCGACGATATTTTTATGGTTTGGGATGGAACAAAGAATGACCTCGAGCTTTGTATGAAAGACATGGGCGTGAATGACTTCAATCTAAAATTCACAAAAGTGTGTAGTGAAACTACAATCACCTTTTTAGATGTCACCATTTCAAAAACAGAGGATGGACGCCTATCAAGTAATCTCTTCCGCAAAGAAACTGCTGGAAACACCATACTACAAGCAGATAGTTTCCATCCAATACCATTAATTCGATCGATACCATATTCTCAATATCTCCGTTTAAGGAGAAATTGCTCGGAAGAAACAGCCTTCCTAGGGGAGGCAGAAAAACTAAAAGAGAGGCTTCAACAACGAGGTTATTCTCTAACATGCCTCAAGAAGGCGTTTAAAAGAGCCAAAAGCCAATCCAGAGCGAACATTCTCTTTCGCAAAAAAGAGGTATCACATGACCAAAAGAACTCAAGAACACCAATAAGGATAATTACAACATACAATAAACAGTACAAATCAATTAAGAAAATAATTGAAAAAAACTGGCATGTCCTGCAAATTGACCCCATTATGGGTCAATTTGTCTCTGATCGTCCACTTATCACGTACAGGAGAACTAGGTCTGTAAAAGACATACTAGTCACGAGTGAATATACAGGGGCCTTTAGGGGGGATCCTTGCAAGCGGTGGGGCACTTTCACCTGCGGCGGATGCCCGCAATGCCAATACCTGAATATCAGTAAGACTACACACCTCCCAAATGGTCAATCATACAAACCAAAACATTTTGCAAATTGCAGTACCGCTGGAATTGTATACCTTATGACCTGTTCATGCGGGTGTTTCTATGTGGGAAAAACGAAACTGGAATGGAAAAAAAGAATAAGCAGACATGTGCATAGTATGAAAATTGCCAATGCTGACCTCCCCCTCGGAAGACATACAAGAGATGTGCACCAGGGGGTTTTTCCTAAAATCACCTTTTTGGCACTTGATAGAATTCACCCGAACCCAAGAGGTGGGGATTGGGACAAATTATTACTACAGCGAGAAACTCGCTGGATAGTGGCCTTGAATGCCACCTCTCCCCCGGGTTTGAACAACAACATCAGTTATAGACCCTTCCTTGAGGGATACAAATCGGGTGTATGGGAGGGGGAGGGTTAATCAACATACTAACCTCTCCACCTATACCCGAACTTACGAGATATAAAAACGTCAATTGCCCCTTTTCTTTCCTTTGCCTCCACTATCCTATCCTACCCTACTCTAGCACGAACCATCTAGACGTACTAAATGTCTGATTATTGCCTAATCTAATTAATGTTGTGCTTCTTGACTATATTGATATAAATGTGAACGAGGATATTGTTTTTATATATACTGGTCCATCGGGATATTCCCTGCACCGATACATTATTATGCTTAATTTTCAGCTGATCTACCTTGATGGACCAAAAAGTGCAATCATTTCCATATTCACTTGTATACTATCCATAATTCTTCTTCTTATAAAACTGTATGATCAACTGACCTTTATTTATTTGTTTAAACTTCAATTGTGGCTATAGATTTGGGCGTTGTGGCTCCTCCGGTTTACCCTGCATCTCGATTCCTCCTGTTCCCTTTTTGTCTATCCATTATTCTCCTTTTTTCCCTTTATCTTTATTATTTTTAATATATATCTTTTCCTTTTCTGTACATATTTCCATCCATCTCTATCTCCATTATTATCTTCCATATATTCCTTTTCTCCTCTTTTTTCTTCTTTGTCCTTTTCCTCAACTCTATTTTTTAATCTCATTTCACTTTATTCTCATCTCACCCCCAGCTGCCCACATTTAAATCGTTATCCCGGATTTGGGGTGCCATACGGTCTCTTTGCCATCTGGCACTTGGCTCACTTTGACAATGGTGGACATTCTGTCCATGCGAGGACCGGTGCAGTGTCTTTAATATTGTATTCCCCGCCGTGCCTGATTCGTTGGGATACGCCGGGCGTGACGTCTCTAACAGGGGGATGTGGCCATGCTCGTCAGAGGGCTTCCCTGCCTCAAGCGATGTGACGCGGCCCTGCCGGGTCACGTGGTGTGGGCATCAGCGCCATCACCATGGTGACGCGGCCGGGCTTACTAGAGGGCTTCCCCGCTGTTCATGGTGTGACGCGAGGCGCAGGGTCACATGGCCCGTGACGCCAGCGTCATCACCATAGTTACATGACAATGCCGTGAAGAAGGCATTCCTCCCCATCGAGGGGCGAATTGCCACGCCCACTAGCTCTGTCCCGCCCCCCCAGCAGAACGATTGCACACAGCAGATGGAAATCCCATCTGATCAGTACCCCTGGGAGGGGCCGAGCTACACGGCCCTCCTAGGTCCTGTCCACCCTATAAATAGAGCCACTATATGATCAGTTCTCCCAGCACCCTGCGAGCTTAAGGGAGTAACGCTGGCATTACAATACCCCAACCACGGTGAGTGCCTTCCTTTACCTTATACCCAAACATCCCCTTTTTGGAATCAACCTAACTTCACTCTAGTATGTACCTCTCCTTTACCATGCATACCTTATTTTCTATATATATATGTCTGCTCTACAGGCATTCGGCACCAGGTTCCTCTCCATATACAGAGCTCGGGATTCCCCCTAGCAACTTTAAGAGGATCGTCCGCATTGGACTCAGTAAAAAACCCCCTAACCTGCTGCACTTTTGCCCTAACAAGCCCTACATTTGGGTAACTATTGTTTCTATCATGAATATGAGCAGTATGACCAAGGATTTATGCATTAGATCATTTATCATGTTTTTTCTTTTTCTTTCTTTTCTTTTTCTTTTTCTTCCTTCTTTTTTCCCCCTTTTTCCCCCCTTCTCTTCTTTTCTCCTTCTTTTCTTTCCTTATTCTTTTTCTTTTTTCTTTTTTCCTTTCTCTTTTTTCTCTTTTTTCCTTTTTTTCTTATATTTTTATATATATATATTTTTTTTTTCCTTTCTTTTCTTTCTCTGTTTCCTATATCCTCAAATTTCAATAGGACACCGTGTGTTTGGGATCAGTTGGAGCCATCCCTCCCCTTTCTCTTTTCTTACTCATGAAACCCCATAAGTCGGCTCTGGGGATATCCTAAACCGAAAAGTTGAGGGTCATTTTTCAAACCTTTGTTCACCACAAACGGTATGTTGATCAGATACACCATAGTAGAGGCATCTCTAACAACAACTACTAAAAAATGGATCCATATACACCTGATGATATGACATAATATAATGATGTGTGTTTTATTTTTAGAGAGAAAAAAAGCTTGTAACCATACACTCCTGTGGCCCCTGATGAAGGTCTGTTGCTCCATCAATAGACCAGAAACGCGTCGGGCATTTCTCCACTGCTCTCTACAGAGTGTTTTTTAATCTAATTGTATTGTGTTTTCACGAGGTTTTATTTTAGTATTTTCTTGTTGTTTCTTATTTCTCCTGGGTCCACACATGGGATGTGTGCCCCAGGTGTCACTTTATTACTATTTCTTATATGTTTTTTATTTTTATTATACATATTTTTTGACTGTTCCAGAAGATTTCTGTAATCCTACATCCAGAATTATTCTGTAAACAAGTGTTTACCCATCTTGGTGCAAATATCTAATAAATTAAATTTTATATATACATTGGAGTCTGGCCTTAAAAGTCCCGTCTGGGGGTAATCGTTTTCTTTCTTGTTTAAACTACCAGGGATGTGGCCATTCCCCATTTTCAGGAACATATGAACCCTTCTCCTTCTTTATATATTTGTTTATATATCGGGTAGCAAATACCCAACCCCCACCTTTCTTTTAGGGTTCATAACACCTGTTTTTTCGCCCCTTAAAGAGATCTATCTGTGCAGATAAACTGGAAATACTCCTCAGGTGACTGCACAAAAAACTCCTTTTTGTCTAACTATTGGGCAACCCAATATGGGATTAAACACTTGATGTGAAATCTGTATAATATATTTGGAATAAGTACGTTTCTGATACACCCAATTAACCTTGTGGTTAGAACGTTTTTTCTTACCCTCTTTTTTTCTTTCCGTAACACTGTACACAGCATCAAGCACAACATTTGATTAATATTGTTTAATAAACGAAACTAGGAGGGCAATCATGTTTAGAGGAAAAGAATTTGATACCCTGATGAGCCAATACAGAGATCATGGTGCCAAAGAGGCAAAAGGATCAGAAATGACTGCACTCTTCTCCCAACTAAAAATATTGGTGGAGAAGAAAGTAGCCATGTTCTGGCAGGTTGAAAACTTCGAGCATTACATCAGAGAAGAAATCAACCCTTTAGGATTGAGGGTGCAAATATTCCCCACTTTTGAGGATATGGACAATATGTTTAAAAAACGGTGGGAGAATAATTTACAACAGTGCACAAAAATAATGATGAAGCTCCTCATTGAGGAATATCAAAAAAGAATACTAACCTCGGAAAAAGAGATTGACGAACTATACAGTCAACTAGAACCGTTCAAGGAAATGGATACTTACAAAGATCAGGAACAAAAGATAAAGGGACACATAGACACCACTGTCAAGGATCTCATCACCAAAAAAGAACAAAACTTCTGGAGAGACAAAATGGCGTTCAAAGAGGGCAAGGCTTATCGCTGGCTAATACGCAAAAATCAAAATCGTCCTCAAAGGAGAACCAACCTGAAGAAAACAAAGGGTTGGAAAAATGATCTAGGGTCAAATTCCTCACTAAATTCCTTATCATCTGCCCGTTCACAGTCGACAACCCAGAGCAGTAGGAAACAAAAATGGACATCCCCTGAGAGGGGAAATGACAATAAGAGATACATTAGTGACAATGGCCCAACAGCACAACCCACACCAACGGAAGCTAAAGGACCTCCTTTGGGGAGAGGAAAACATCCCACAACTACTGAAGACACCCACCAAGGGGGCAATATTAATGATCCAAAATGACTTAAGGAAATATGCAGAAGAAACAATGACTCCTTCAGCATCATAAATCTGTCCCAATACCCGCTATCCCAAGATGAAACTAATATTCTACAGAAGGGCCTAAGCTTTTGCCCTTCAAAAGATGTGGACACTTTTGATTTAATAAAAGATCTGCATTTATTTGCGAGAAAACTCATCCTTAAAAGCCTCTATGAAAAACCAGTTCCGACAAATGGACCAACTGCCAGAGAAGAACAGGCCATGAACGATTTCATCGCCCTGTTGGACGAACAGACAAATAGAGATCTCATAGATAGAATAGATCTAAAAACATTTCTGGAAGAACAGGTGACACCAACCGAAGGAGGCCTCTCTAAGAAATCCTTGTTGAAGAAAAAATCCAACAAATTTCCACCTCTAACTTTGAATTCGAATCTCAATGCTTTCATAGCAATGACAACAAGGGATCTAATGAACCTGAAAAAAGGCCACAGCCCCAATAATATATCACATCAGGAACAAAAGGCTCTAAAACTCTTAGCCAATCAAAAACAACTGACGATAAAACCCTCGGATAAAGGGGGGAACATCGTGATAATGAGCAACGAGTTCTACCAGACAATGTGTCGAAATATACTATCTAATGCCGAATGGTATAGACTTATACCCAGATCCATTATTGAAAGATACGACTCGGAATTTTTCAAACTAGTGGATGAAGCATATGTGGAAAATGTGATCACACAACAGACGTGGGAGTTCATAAGAACGGATCATGCCAAAATTCCAACTTTTTATAGCCTGCCAAAAGTACATAAAGACCATCTAAATCCCCCTGGAAGACCCATCATATCGGGACGTGGATGCATTACAGAACGCTTAAGCCAATTCCTGGACGAACAGCTCCGGCCTTTGGTGATGAATCTACCCTCCTACATCAGGGATACCACACATCTGTTACAGAATCTTGAGAATCTAGTGGTCCCAACTAAAGCGCTCCTGGTAACTGTGGACGTAGAGGCTCTCTATAGCTCTATACCTCACCAGAAGGGGCTACAGGTGATAGAACATTTTATCAGTCAATCACATCGTGACGATAAACCACTACATAAGTTCATTGTTCAAGCTCTGGACTTTATTCTTCATCACAATGCCTTCACCTTCGATGGCTCCCACTTCCTCCAGATACAGGGGGTAGCGATGGGGACTTGCTGTGCCCCATCGTACGCCAACCTGTATCTGGGGGAGTGGGAGAACCTCTTTTTAACCCCTGATGGAGCTAGACCGCATGTAGCAAACATTTTAATTTGGCACAGGTTTATCGACGATATTTTTATGGTTTGGGATGGAACAAAGAATGACCTCGAGCTTTGTATGAAAGACATGGGCGTGAATGACTTCAATCTAAAATTCACAAAAGTGTGTAGTGAAACTACAATCACCTTTTTAGATGTCACCATTTCAAAAACAGAGGATGGACGCCTATCAAGTAATCTCTTCCGCAAAGAAACTGCTGGAAACACCATACTACAAGCAGATAGTTTCCATCCAATACCATTAATTCGATCGATACCATATTCTCAATATCTCCGTTTAAGGAGAAATTGCTCGGAAGAAACAGCCTTCCTAGGGGAGGCAGAAAAACTAAAAGAGAGGCTTCAACAACGAGGTTATTCTCTAACATGCCTCAAGAAGGCGTTTAAAAGAGCCAAAAGCCAATCCAGAGCGAACATTCTCTTTCGCAAAAAAGAGGTATCACATGACCAAAAGAACTCAAGAACACCAATAAGGATAATTACAACATACAATAAACAGTACAAATCAATTAAGAAAATAATTGAAAAAAACTGGCATGTCCTGCAAATTGACCCCATTATGGGTCAATTTGTCTCTGATCGTCCACTTATCACGTACAGGAGAACTAGGTCTGTAAAAGACATACTAGTCACGAGTGAATATACAGGGGCCTTTAGGGGGGATCCTTGCAAGCGGTGGGGCACTTTCACCTGCGGCGGATGCCCGCAATGCCAATACCTGAATATCAGTAAGACTACACACCTCCCAAATGGTCAATCATACAAACCAAAACATTTTGCAAATTGCAGTACCGCTGGAATTGTATACCTTATGACCTGTTCATGCGGGTGTTTCTATGTGGGAAAAACGAAACTGGAATGGAAAAAAAGAATAAGCAGACATGTGCATAGTATGAAAATTGCCAATGCTGACCTCCCCCTCGGAAGACATACAAGAGATGTGCACCAGGGGGTTTTTCCTAAAATCACCTTTTTGGCACTTGATAGAATTCACCCGAACCCAAGAGGTGGGGATTGGGACAAATTATTACTACAGCGAGAAACTCGCTGGATAGTGGCCTTGAATGCCACCTCTCCCCCGGGTTTGAACAACAACATCAGTTATAGACCCTTCCTTGAGGGATACAAATCGGGTGTATGGGAGGGGGAGGGTTAATCAACATACTAACCTCTCCACCTATACCCGAACTTACGAGATATAAAAACGTCAATTGCCCCTTTTCTTTCCTTTGCCTCCACTATCCTATCCTACCCTACTCTAGCACGAACCATCTAGACGTACTAAATGTCTGATTATTGCCTAATCTAATTAATGTTGTGCTTCTTGACTATATTGATATAAATGTGAACGAGGATATTGTTTTTATATATACTGGTCCATCGGGATATTCCCTGCACCGATACATTATTATGCTTAATTTTCAGCTGATCTACCTTGATGGACCAAAAAGTGCAATCATTTCCATATTCACTTGTATACTATCCATAATTCTTCTTCTTATAAAACTGTATGATCAACTGACCTTTATTTATTTGTTTAAACTTCAATTGTGGCTATAGATTTGGGCGTTGTGGCTCCTCCGGTTTACCCTGCATCTCGATTCCTCCTGTTCCCTTTTTGTCTATCCATTATTCTCCTTTTTTCCCTTTATCTTTATTATTTTTAATATATATCTTTTCCTTTTCTGTACATATTTCCATCCATCTCTATCTCCATTATTATCTTCCATATATTCCTTTTCTCCTCTTTTTTCTTCTTTGTCCTTTTCCTCAACTCTATTTTTTAATCTCATTTCACTTTATTCTCATCTCACCCCCAGCTGCCCACATTTAAATCGTTATCCCGGATTTGGGGTGCCATACGGTCTCTTTGCCATCTGGCACTTGGCTCACTTTGACAATGGTGGACATTCTGTCCATGCGAGGACCGGTGCAGTGTCTTTAATATTGTATTCCCCGCCGTGCCTGATTCGTTGGGATACGCCGGGCGTGACGTCTCTAACAGGGGGATGTGGCCATGCTCGTCAGAGGGCTTCCCTGCCTCAAGCGATGTGACGCGGCCCTGCCGGGTCACGTGGTGTGGGCATCAGCGCCATCACCATGGTGACGCGGCCGGGCTTACTAGAGGGCTTCCCCGCTGTTCATGGTGTGACGCGAGGCGCAGGGTCACATGGCCCGTGACGCCAGCGTCATCACCATAGTTACATGACAATGCCGTGAAGAAGGCATTCCTCCCCATCGAGGGGCGAATTGCCACGCCCACTAGCTCTGTCCCGCCCCCCCAGCAGAACGATTGCACACAGCAGATGGAAATCCCATCTGATCAGTACCCCTGGGAGGGGCCGAGCTACACGGCCCTCCTAGGTCCTGTCCACCCTATAAATAGAGCCACTATATGATCAGTTCTCCCAGCACCCTGCGAGCTTAAGGGAGTAACGCTGGCATTACAATACCCCAACCACGGTGAGTGCCTTCCTTTACCTTATACCCAAACATCCCCTTTTTGGAATCAACCTAACTTCACTCTAGTATGTACCTCTCCTTTACCATGCATACCTTATTTTCTATATATATATGTCTGCTCTACAGGCATTCGGCACCAGGTTCCTCTCCATATACAGAGCTCGGGATTCCCCCTAGCAACTTTAAGAGGATCGTCCGCATTGGACTCAGTAAAAAACCCCCTAACCTGCTGCACTTTTGCCCTAACAAGCCCTACATTTGGGTAACTATTGTTTCTATCATGAATATGAGCAGTATGACCAAGGATTTATGCATTAGATCATTTATCATGTTTTTTCTTTTTCTTTCTTTTCTTTTTCTTTTTCTTCCTTCTTTTTTCCCCCTTTTTCCCCCCTTCTCTTCTTTTCTCCTTCTTTTCTTTCCTTATTCTTTTTCTTTTTTCTTTTTTCCTTTCTCTTTTTTCTCTTTTTTCCTTTTTTTCTTATATTTTTATATATATATATTTTTTTTTTCCTTTCTTTTCTTTCTCTGTTTCCTATATCCTCAAATTTCAATAGGACACCGTGTGTTTGGGATCAGTTGGAGCCATCCCTCCCCTTTCTCTTTTCTTACTCATGAAACCCCATAAGTCGGCTCTGGGGATATCCTAAACCGAAAAGTTGAGGGTCATTTTTCAAACCTTTGTTCACCACAAACGGTATGTTGATCAGATACACCATAGTAGAGGCATCTCTAACAACAACTACTAAAAAATGGATCCATATACACCTGATGATATGACATAATATAATGATGTGTGTTTTATTTTTAGAGAGAAAAAAAGCTTGTAACCATACACTCCTGTGGCCCCTGATGAAGGTCTGTTGCTCCATCAATAGACCAGAAACGCGTCGGGCATTTCTCCACTGCTCTCTACAGAGTGTTTTTTAATCTAATTGTATTGTGTTTTCACGAGGTTTTATTTTAGTATTTTCTTGTTGTTTCTTATTTCTCCTGGGTCCACACATGGGATGTGTGCCCCAGGTGTCACTTTATTACTATTTCTTATATGTTTTTTATTTTTATTATACATATTTTTTGACTGTTCCAGAAGATTTCTGTAATCCTACATCCAGAATTATTCTGTAAACAAGTGTTTACCCATCTTGGTGCAAATATCTAATAAATTAAATTTTATATATACATTGGAGTCTGGCCTTAAAAGTCCCGTCTGGGGGTAATCGTTTTCTTTCTTGTTTAAACTACCAGGGATGTGGCCATTCCCCATTTTCAGGAACATATGAACCCTTCTCCTTCTTTATATATTTGTTTATATATCGGGTAGCAAATACCCAACCCCCACCTTTCTTTTAGGGTTCATAACACCTGTTTTTTCGCCCCTTAAAGAGATCTATCTGTGCAGATAAACTGGAAATACTCCTCAGGTGACTGCACAAAAAACTCCTTTTTGTCTAACTATTGGGCAACCCAATATGGGATTAAACACTTGATGTGAAATCTGTATAATATATTTGGAATAAGTACGTTTCTGATACACCCAATTAACCTTGTGGTTAGAACGTTTTTTCTTACCCTCTTTTTTTCTTTCCGTAACACTGTACACAGCATCAAGCACAACATTTGATTAATATTGTTTAATAAACGAAACTAGGAGGGCAATCATGTTTAGAGGAAAAGAATTTGATACCCTGATGAGCCAATACAGAGATCATGGTGCCAAAGAGGCAAAAGGATCAGAAATGACTGCACTCTTCTCCCAACTAAAAATATTGGTGGAGAAGAAAGTAGCCATGTTCTGGCAGGTTGAAAACTTCGAGCATTACATCAGAGAAGAAATCAACCCTTTAGGATTGAGGGTGCAAATATTCCCCACTTTTGAGGATATGGACAATATGTTTAAAAAACGGTGGGAGAATAATTTACAACAGTGCACAAAAATAATGATGAAGCTCCTCATTGAGGAATATCAAAAAAGAATACTAACCTCGGAAAAAGAGATTGACGAACTATACAGTCAACTAGAACCGTTCAAGGAAATGGATACTTACAAAGATCAGGAACAAAAGATAAAGGGACACATAGACACCACTGTCAAGGATCTCATCACCAAAAAAGAACAAAACTTCTGGAGAGACAAAATGGCGTTCAAAGAGGGCAAGGCTTATCGCTGGCTAATACGCAAAAATCAAAATCGTCCTCAAAGGAGAACCAACCTGAAGAAAACAAAGGGTTGGAAAAATGATCTAGGGTCAAATTCCTCACTAAATTCCTTATCATCTGCCCGTTCACAGTCGACAACCCAGAGCAGTAGGAAACAAAAATGGACATCCCCTGAGAGGGGAAATGACAATAAGAGATACATTAGTGACAATGGCCCAACAGCACAACCCACACCAACGGAAGCTAAAGGACCTCCTTTGGGGAGAGGAAAACATCCCACAACTACTGAAGACACCCACCAAGGGGGCAATATTAATGATCCAAAATGACTTAAGGAAATATGCAGAAGAAACAATGACTCCTTCAGCATCATAAATCTGTCCCAATACCCGCTATCCCAAGATGAAACTAATATTCTACAGAAGGGCCTAAGCTTTTGCCCTTCAAAAGATGTGGACACTTTTGATTTAATAAAAGATCTGCATTTATTTGCGAGAAAACTCATCCTTAAAAGCCTCTATGAAAAACCAGTTCCGACAAATGGACCAACTGCCAGAGAAGAACAGGCCATGAACGATTTCATCGCCCTGTTGGACGAACAGACAAATAGAGATCTCATAGATAGAATAGATCTAAAAACATTTCTGGAAGAACAGGTGACACCAACCGAAGGAGGCCTCTCTAAGAAATCCTTGTTGAAGAAAAAATCCAACAAATTTCCACCTCTAACTTTGAATTCGAATCTCAATGCTTTCATAGCAATGACAACAAGGGATCTAATGAACCTGAAAAAAGGCCACAGCCCCAATAATATATCACATCAGGAACAAAAGGCTCTAAAACTCTTAGCCAATCAAAAACAACTGACGATAAAACCCTCGGATAAAGGGGGGAACATCGTGATAATGAGCAACGAGTTCTACCAGACAATGTGTCGAAATATACTATCTAATGCCGAATGGTATAGACTTATACCCAGATCCATTATTGAAAGATACGACTCGGAATTTTTCAAACTAGTGGATGAAGCATATGTGGAAAATGTGATCACACAACAGACGTGGGAGTTCATAAGAACGGATCATGCCAAAATTCCAACTTTTTATAGCCTGCCAAAAGTACATAAAGACCATCTAAATCCCCCTGGAAGACCCATCATATCGGGACGTGGATGCATTACAGAACGCTTAAGCCAATTCCTGGACGAACAGCTCCGGCCTTTGGTGATGAATCTACCCTCCTACATCAGGGATACCACACATCTGTTACAGAATCTTGAGAATCTAGTGGTCCCAACTAAAGCGCTCCTGGTAACTGTGGACGTAGAGGCTCTCTATAGCTCTATACCTCACCAGAAGGGGCTACAGGTGATAGAACATTTTATCAGTCAATCACATCGTGACGATAAACCACTACATAAGTTCATTGTTCAAGCTCTGGACTTTATTCTTCATCACAATGCCTTCACCTTCGATGGCTCCCACTTCCTCCAGATACAGGGGGTAGCGATGGGGACTTGCTGTGCCCCATCGTACGCCAACCTGTATCTGGAGGAAGTGGGAGAACCTCTTTTTAACCCCTGATGGAGCTAGACCGCATGTAGCAAACATTTTAATTTGGCACAGGTTTATCGACGATATTTTTATGGTTTGGGATGGAACAAAGAATGACCTCGAGCTTTGTATGAAAGACATGGGCGTGAATGACTTCAATCTAAAATTCACAAAAGTGTGTAGTGAAACTACAATCACCTTTTTAGATGTCACCATTTCAAAAACAGAGGATGGACGCCTATCAAGTAATCTCTTCCGCAAAGAAACTGCTGGAAACACCATACTACAAGCAGATAGTTTCCATCCAATACCATTAATTCGATCGATACCATATTCTCAATATCTCCGTTTAAGGAGAAATTGCTCGGAAGAAACAGCCTTCCTAGGGGAGGCAGAAAAACTAAAAGAGAGGCTTCAACAACGAGGTTATTCTCTAACATGCCTCAAGAAGGCGTTTAAAAGAGCCAAAAGCCAATCCAGAGCGAACATTCTCTTTCGCAAAAAAGAGGTATCACATGACCAAAAGAACTCAAGAACACCAATAAGGATAATTACAACATACAATAAACAGTACAAATCAATTAAGAAAATAATTGAAAAAAACTGGCATGTCCTGCAAATTGACCCCATTATGGGTCAATTTGTCTCTGATCGTCCACTTATCACGTACAGGAGAACTAGGTCTGTAAAAGACATACTAGTCACGAGTGAATATACAGGGGCCTTTAGGGGGGATCCTTGCAAGCGGTGGGGCACTTTCACCTGCGGCGGATGCCCGCAATGCCAATACCTGAATATCAGTAAGACTACACACCTCCCAAATGGTCAATCATACAAACCAAAACATTTTGCAAATTGCAGTACCGCTGGAATTGTATACCTTATGACCTGTTCATGCGGGTGTTTCTATGTGGGAAAAACGAAACTGGAATGGAAAAAAAGAATAAGCAGACATGTGCATAGTATGAAAATTGCCAATGCTGACCTCCCCCTCGGAAGACATACAAGAGATGTGCACCAGGGGGTTTTTCCTAAAATCACCTTTTTGGCACTTGATAGAATTCACCCGAACCCAAGAGGTGGGGATTGGGACAAATTATTACTACAGCGAGAAACTCGCTGGATAGTGGCCTTGAATGCCACCTCTCCCCCGGGTTTGAACAACAACATCAGTTATAGACCCTTCCTTGAGGGATACAAATCGGGTGTATGGGAGGGGGAGGGTTAATCAACATACTAACCTCTCCACCTATACCCGAACTTACGAGATATAAAAACGTCAATTGCCCCTTTTCTTTCCTTTGCCTCCACTATCCTATCCTACCCTACTCTAGCACGAACCATCTAGACGTACTAAATGTCTGATTATTGCCTAATCTAATTAATGTTGTGCTTCTTGACTATATTGATATAAATGTGAACGAGGATATTGTTTTTATATATACTGGTCCATCGGGATATTCCCTGCACCGATACATTATTATGCTTAATTTTCAGCTGATCTACCTTGATGGACCAAAAAGTGCAATCATTTCCATATTCACTTGTATACTATCCATAATTCTTCTTCTTATAAAACTGTATGATCAACTGACCTTTATTTATTTGTTTAAACTTCAATTGTGGCTATAGATTTGGGCGTTGTGGCTCCTCCGGTTTACCCTGCATCTCGATTCCTCCTGTTCCCTTTTTGTCTATCCATTATTCTCCTTTTTTCCCTTTATCTTTATTATTTTTAATATATATCTTTTCCTTTTCTGTACATATTTCCATCTATCTCTATCTCCATTATTATCTTCCATATATTCCTTTTCTCCTCTTTTTTCTTCTTTGTCCTTTTCCTCAACTCTATTTTTTAATCTCATTTCACTTTATTCTCATCTCACCCCCAGCTGCCCACATTTAAATCGTTATCCCGGATTTGGGGTGCCATACGGTCTCTTTGCCATCTGGCACTTGGCTCACTTTGACAATGGTGGACATTCTGTCCATGCGAGGACCGGTGCAGTGTCTTTAATATTGTATTCCCCGCTGTGCCTGATTCGTTGGGATACGCCGGGCGTGACGTCTCTAACAGGGGGATGTGGCCATGCTCGTCAGAGGGCTTCCCTGCCTCAAGCGATGTGACGCGGCCCTGCCGGGTCACGTGGTGTGGGCATCAGCGCCATCACCATGGTGACGCGGCCGGGCTTACTAGAGGGCTTCCCCGCTGTTCATGGTGTGACGCGAGGCGCAGGGTCACATGGCCCGTGACGCCAGCGTCATCACCATAGTTACATGACAATGCCGTGAAGAAGGCATTCCTCCCCATCGAGGGGCGAATTGCCACGCCCACTAGCTCTGTCCCGCCCCCCCAGCAGAACGATTGCACACAGCAGATGGAAATCCCATCTGATCAGTACCCCTGGGAGGGGCCGAGCTACACGGCCCTCCTAGGTCCTGTCCACCCTATAAATAGAGCCACTATATGATCAGTTCTCCCAGCACCCTGCGAGCTTAAGGGAGTAACGCTGGCATTACAATACCCCAACCACGGTGAGTGCCTTCCTTTACCTTATACCCAAACATCCCCTTTTTGGAATCAACCTAACTTCACTCTAGTATGTACCTCTCCTTTACCATGCATACCTTATTTTCTATATATATATGTCTGCTCTACAGGCATTCGGCACCAGGTTCCTCTCCATATACAGAGCTCGGGATTCCCCCTAGCAACTTTAAGAGGATCGTCCGCATTGGACTCAGTAAAAAACCCCCTAACCTGCTGCACTTTTGCCCTAACAAGCCCTACATTTGGGTAACTATTGTTTCTATCATGAATATGAGCAGTATGACCAAGGATTTATGCATTAGATCATTTATCATGTTTTTTCTTTTTCTTTCTTTTCTTTTTCTTTTTCTTCCTTCTTTTTTCCCCCTTTTTCCCCCCTTCTCTTCTTTTCTCCTTCTTTTCTTTCCTTATTCTTTTTCTTTTTTCTTTTTTCCTTTCTCTTTTTTCTCTTTTTTCCTTTTTTTCTTATATTTTTATATATATATTTTTTTTTTTCCTTTCTTTTCTTTCTCTGTTTCCTATATCCTCAAATTTCAATAGGACACCGTGTGTTTGGGATCAGTTGGAGCCATCCCTCCCCTTTCTCTTTTCTTACTCATGAAACCCCATAAGTCGGCTCTGGGGATATCCTAAACCGAAAAGTTGAGGGTCATTTTTCAAACCTTTGTTCACCACAAACGGTATGTTGATCAGATACACCATAGTAGAGGCATCTCTAACAACAACTACTAAAAAATGGATCCATATACACCTGATGATATGACATAATATAATGATGTGTGTTTTATTTTTAGAGAGAAAAAAAGCTTGTAACCATACACTCCTGTGGCCCCTGATGAAGGTCTGTTGCTCCATCAATAGACCAGAAACGCGTCGGGCATTTCTCCACTGCTCTCTACAGAGTGTTTTTTAATCTAATTGTATTGTGTTTTCACGAGGTTTTATTTTAGTATTTTCTTGTTGTTTCTTATTTCTCCTGGGTCCACACATGGGATGTGTGCCCCAGGTGTCACTTTATTACTATTTCTTATATGTTTTTTATTTTTATTATACATATTTTTTGACTGTTCCAGAAGATTTCTGTAATCCTACATCCAGAATTATTCTGTAAACAAGTGTTTACCCATCTTGGTGCAAATATCTAATAAATTAAATTTTATATATACATTGGAGTCTGGCCTTAAAAGTCCCGTCTGGGGGTAATCGTTTTCTTTCTTGTTTAAACTACCAGGGATGTGGCCATTCCCCATTTTCAGGAACATATGAACCCTTCTCCTTCTTTATATATTTGTTTATATATCGGGTAGCAAATACCCAACCCCCACCTTTCTTTTAGGGTTCATAACACCTGTTTTTTCGCCCCTTAAAGAGATCTATCTGTGCAGATAAACTGGAAATACTCCTCAGGTGACTGCACAAAAAACTCCTTTTTGTCTAACTATTGGGCAACCCAATATGGGATTAAACACTTGATGTGAAATCTGTATAATATATTTGGAATAAGTACGTTTCTGATACACCCAATTAACCTTGTGGTTAGAACGTTTTTTCTTACCCTCTTTTTTTCTTTCCGTAACACTGTACACAGCATCAAGCACAACATTTGATTAATATTGTTTAATAAACGAAACTAGGAGGGCAATCATGTTTAGAGGAAAAGAATTTGATACCCTGATGAGCCAATACAGAGATCATGGTGCCAAAGAGGCAAAAGGATCAGAAATGACTGCACTCTTCTCCCAACTAAAAATATTGGTGGAGAAGAAAGTAGCCATGTTCTGGCAGGTTGAAAACTTCGAGCATTACATCAGAGAAGAAATCAACCCTTTAGGATTGAGGGTGCAAATATTCCCCACTTTTGAGGATATGGACAATATGTTTAAAAAACGGTGGGAGAATAATTTACAACAGTGCACAAAAATAATGATGAAGCTCCTCATTGAGGAATATCAAAAAAGAATACTAACCTCGGAAAAAGAGATTGACGAACTATACAGTCAACTAGAACCGTTCAAGGAAATGGATACTTACAAAGATCAGGAACAAAAGATAAAGGGACACATAGACACCACTGTCAAGGATCTCATCACCAAAAAAGAACAAAACTTCTGGAGAGACAAAATGGCGTTCAAAGAGGGCAAGGCTTATCGCTGGCTAATACGCAAAAATCAAAATCGTCCTCAAAGGAGAACCAACCTGAAGAAAACAAAGGGTTGGAAAAATGATCTAGGGTCAAATTCCTCACTAAATTCCTTATCATCTGCCCGTTCACAGTCGACAACCCAGAGCAGTAGGAAACAAAAATGGACATCCCCTGAGAGGGGAAATGACAATAAGAGATACATTAGTGACAATGGCCCAACAGCACAACCCACACCAACGGAAGCTAAAGGACCTCCTTTGGGGAGAGGAAAACATCCCACAACTACTGAAGACACCCACCAAGGGGGCAATATTAATGATCCAAAATGACTTAAGGAAATATGCAGAAGAAACAATGACTCCTTCAGCATCATAAATCTGTCCCAATACCCGCTATCCCAAGATGAAACTAATATTCTACAGAAGGGCCTAAGCTTTTGCCCTTCAAAAGATGTGGACACTTTTGATTTAATAAAAGATCTGCATTTATTTGCGAGAAAACTCATCCTTAAAAGCCTCTATGAAAAACCAGTTCCGACAAATGGACCAACTGCCAGAGAAGAACAGGCCATGAACGATTTCATCGCCCTGTTGGACGAACAGACAAATAGAGATCTCATAGATAGAATAGATCTAAAAACATTTCTGGAAGAACAGGTGACACCAACCGAAGGAGGCCTCTCTAAGAAATCCTTGTTGAAGAAAAAATCCAACAAATTTCCACCTCTAACTTTGAATTCGAATCTCAATGCTTTCATAGCAATGACAACAAGGGATCTAATGAACCTGAAAAAAGGCCACAGCCCCAATAATATATCACATCAGGAACAAAAGGCTCTAAAACTCTTAGCCAATCAAAAACAACTGACGATAAAACCCTCGGATAAAGGGGGGAACATCGTGATAATGAGCAACGAGTTCTACCAGACAATGTGTCGAAATATACTATCTAATGCCGAATGGTATAGACTTATACCCAGATCCATTATTGAAAGATACGACTCGGAATTTTTCAAACTAGTGGATGAAGCATATGTGGAAAATGTGATCACACAACAGACGTGGGAGTTCATAAGAACGGATCATGCCAAAATTCCAACTTTTTATAGCCTGCCAAAAGTACATAAAGACCATCTAAATCCCCCTGGAAGACCCATCATATCGGGACGTGGATGCATTACAGAACGCTTAAGCCAATTCCTGGACGAACAGCTCCGGCCTTTGGTGATGAATCTACCCTCCTACATCAGGAATACCACACATCTGTTACAGAATCTTGAGAATCTAGTGGTCCCAACTAAAGCGCTCCTGGTAACTGTGGACGTAGAGGCTCTCTATAGCTCTATACCTCACCAGAAGGGGCTACAGGTGATAGAACATTTTATCAGTCAATCACATCGTGACGATAAACCACTACATAAGTTAATTGTTCAAGCTCTGGACTTTATTCTTCATCACAATGCCTTCACCTTCGATGGCTCCCACTTCCTCCAGATACAGGGGGTAGCGATGGGGACTTGCTGTGCCCCATCGTACGCCAACCTGTATCTGGGGGAGTGGGAGAACCTCTTTTTAACCCCTGATGGAGCTAGACCGCATGTAGCAAACATTTTAATTTGGCACAGGTTTATCGACGATATTTTTATGGTTTGGGATGGAACAAAGAATGACCTCGAGCTTTGTATGAAAGACATGGGCGTGAATGACTTCAATCTAAAATTCACAAAAGTGTGTAGTGAAACTACAATCACCTTTTTAGATGTCACCATTTCAAAAACAGAGGATGGACGCCTATCAAGTAATCTCTTCCGCAAAGAAACTGCTGGAAACACCATACTACAAGCAGATAGTTTCCATCCAATACCATTAATTCGATCGATACCATATTCTCAATATCTCCGTTTAAGGAGAAATTGCTCGGAAGAAACAGCCTTCCTAGGGGAGGCAGAAAAACTAAAAGAGAGGCTTCAACAACGAGGTTATTCTCTAACATGCCTCAAGAAGGCGTTTAAAAGAGCCAAAAGCCAATCCAGAGCGAACATTCTCTTTCGCAAAAAAGAGGTATCACATGACCAAAAGAACTCAAGAACACCAATAAGGATAATTACAACATACAATAAACAGTACAAATCAATTAAGAAAATAATTGAAAAAAACTGGCATGTCCTGCAAATTGACCCCATTATGGGTCAATTTGTCTCTGATCGTCCACTTATCACGTACAGGAGAACTAGGTCTGTAAAAGACATACTAGTCACGAGTGAATATACAGGGGCCTTTAGGGGGGATCCTTGCAAGCGGTGGGGCACTTTCACCTGCGGCGGATGCCCGCAATGCCAATACCTGAATATCAGTAAGACTACACACCTCCCAAATGGTCAATCATACAAACCAAAACATTTTGCAAATTGCAGTACCGCTGGAATTGTATACCTTATGACCTGTTCATGCGGGTGTTTCTATGTGGGAAAAACGAAACTGGAATGGAAAAAAAGAATAAGCAGACATGTGCATAGTATGAAAATTGCCAATGCTGACCTCCCCCTCGGAAGACATACAAGAGATGTGCACCAGGGGGTTTTTCCTAAAATCACCTTTTTGGCACTTGATAGAATTCACCCGAACCCAAGAGGTGGGGATTGGGACAAATTATTACTACAGCGAGAAACTCGCTGGATAGTGGCCTTGAATGCCACCTCTCCCCCGGGTTTGAACAACAACATCAGTTATAGACCCTTCCTTGAGGGATACAAATCGGGTGTATGGGAGGGGGAGGGTTAATCAACATACTAACCTCTCCACCTATACCCGAACTTACGAGATATAAAAACGTCAATTGCCCCTTTTCTTTCCTTTGCCTCCACTATCCTATCCTACCCTACTCTAGCACGAACCATCTAGACGTACTAAATGTCTGATTATTGCCTAATCTAATTAATGTTGTGCTTCTTGACTATATTGATATAAATGTGAACGAGGATATTGTTTTTATATATACTGGTCCATCGGGATATTCCCTGCACCGATACATTATTATGCTTAATTTTCAGCTGATCTACCTTGATGGACCAAAAAGTGCAATCATTTCCATATTCACTTGTATACTATCCATAATTCTTCTTCTTATAAAACTGTATGATCAACTGACCTTTATTTATTTGTTTAAACTTCAATTGTGGCTATAGATTTGGGCGTTGTGGCTCCTCCGGTTTACCCTGCATCTCGATTCCTCCTGTTCCCTTTTTGTCTATCCATTATTCTCCTTTTTTCCCTTTATCTTTATTATTTTTAATATATATCTTTTCCTTTTCTGTACATATTTCCATCCATCTCTATCTCCATTATTATCTTCCATATATTCCTTTTCTCCTCTTTTTTCTTCTTTGTCCTTTTCCTCAACTCTATTTTTTAATCTCATTTCACTTTATTCTCATCTCACCCCCAGCTGCCCACATTTAAATCGTTATCCCGGATTTGGGGTGCCATACGGTCTCTTTGCCATCTGGCACTTGGCTCACTTTGACAATGGTGGACATTCTGTCCATGCGAGGACCGGTGCAGTGTCTTTAATATTGTATTCCCCGCCGTGCCTGATTCGTTGGGATACGCCGGGCGTGACGTCTCTAACAGGGGGATGTGGCCATGCTCGTCAGAGGGCTTCCCTGCCTCAAGCGATGTGACGCGGCCCTGCCGGGTCACGTGGTGTGGGCATCAGCGCCATCACCATGGTGACGCGGCCGGGCTTACTAGAGGGCTTCCCCGCTGTTCATGGTGTGACGCGAGGCGCAGGGTCACATGGCCCGTGACGCCAGCGTCATCACCATAGTTACATGACAATGCCGTGAAGAAGGCATTCCTCCCCATCGAGGGGCGAATTGCCACGCCCACTAGCTCTGTCCCGCCCCCCCAGCAGAACGATTGCACACAGCAGATGGAAATCCCATCTGATCAGTACCCCTGGGAGGGGCCGAGCTACACGGCCCTCCTAGGTCCTGTCCACCCTATAAATAGAGCCACTATATGATCAGTTCTCCCAGCACCCTGCGAGCTTAAGGGAGTAACGCTGGCATTACAATACCCCAACCACGGTGAGTGCCTTCCTTTACCTTATACCCAAACATCCCCTTTTTGGAATCAACCTAACTTCACTCTAGTATGTACCTCTCCTTTACCATGCATACCTTATTTTCTATATATATATGTCTGCTCTACAGGCATTCGGCACCAGGTTCCTCTCCATATACAGAGCTCGGGATTCCCCCTAGCAACTTTAAGAGGATCGTCCGCATTGGACTCAGTAAAAAACCCCCTAACCTGCTGCACTTTTGCCCTAACAAGCCCTACATTTGGGTAACTATTGTTTCTATCATGAATATGAGCAGTATGACCAAGGATTTATGCATTAGATCATTTATCATGTTTTTTCTTTTTCTTTCTTTTCTTTTTCTTTTTCCTCTTTTTCCTTCTTTTTTCCCCCTTTTTCCCCCCTTCTCTTCTTTTCTCCTTCTTTTCTTTCCTTATTCTTTTTCTTTTTTCTTTTTTCCTTTCTCTTTTTTCTCTTTTTTCCTTTTTTTCTTATATTTTTATATATATATATTTTTTTTTTTCCTTTCTTTTCTTTCTCTGTTTCCTATATCCTCAAATTTCAATAGGACACCGTGTGTTTGGGATCAGTTGGAGCCATCCCTCCCCTTTCTCTTTTCTTACTCATGAAACCCCATAAGTCGGCTCTGGGGATATCCTAAACCGAAAAGTTGAGGGTCATTTTTCAAACCTTTGTTCACCACAAACGGTATGTTGATCAGATACACCATAGTAGAGGCATCTCTAACAACAACTACTAAAAAATGGATCCATATACACCTGATGATATGACATAATATAATGATGTGTGTTTTATTTTTAGAGAGAAAAAAAGCTTGTAACCATACACTCCTGTGGCCCCTGATGAAGGTCTGTTGCTCCATCAATAGACCAGAAACGCGTCGGGCATTTCTCCACTGCTCTCTACAGAGTGTTTTTTAATCTAATTGTATTGTGTTTTCACGAGGTTTTATTTTAGTATTTTCTTGTTGTTTCTTATTTCTCCTGGGTCCACACATGGGATGTGTGCCCCAGGTGTCACTTTATTACTATTTCTTATATGTTTTTTATTTTTATTATACATATTTTTTGACTGTTCCAGAAGATTTCTGTAATCCTACATCCAGAATTATTCTGTAAACAAGTGTTTACCCATCTTGGTGCAAATATCTAATAAATTAAATTTTATATATACATTGGAGTCTGGCCTTAAAAGTCCCGTCTGGGGGTAATCGTTTTCTTTCTCGCATGTACATGTACGTCCACAATATGGCACGTACAGGCACATGGGCGTACACGTACGTCCTCGCCTATTAGCGGGTGGGGGGTCCGATCGGGACCCCCCCCGCTACATGCGGAGGTCGGGTCCGCTCGGGGAGCGATCCGGGACCACGGCGCGGCTATTTGTTTATAGCCGCTCCGTCGCGATCGCTCCCCGGAGCTGAAGAACGGGGTGAGCCGTGTGTAAACACGGCTTCCCCGTCCTTCACTATGGCGGCGCATCGATCGCGTCATTCCCTTTATAGGGAAGACACGATCGATGACGTCATTCCTACAGCCACACCCCCAAACAGTTGTAAACACATACTAGGTGCACCCTAACTCCTACAGCGCCACCTGTGGTTAACTCCCAAACTGCAACTGTCATTTTCACAATAAAGAATGCAATTTAAATGCATTTTTTGCTGTGAAAATGACAATGGTCCCAAAAATGTGTCAAAATTGTCCGAAGTGTCCGCCATAATGTCGCAGTCACGAAAAAAATTGCTGATCGCCGCCATTAGTAGTAAAAAAAAAATAAATAATAAAAATGCAATAAAACTATCCCCTATTTTGTAAACACTATAAATTTTGCGCAAACCAATCGATAAACGCTTATTGCGATTTTTTTTACAAAAAATAGGTAGAAGAATACGTATCGGCCTAAACTGAGGAAAAAAAATGGTTTTATATATGTTTTTGGGGGATATTTATTACAGCAAAAAGTAAAAAATATTGCTTTTTTTTCAAAATTGTCGCTCTATTTTTGTTTATAGCGCAAAAACTAAAAACCGCAGATGTGATCAAATACCACCAAAAGAAATCTCTATTTGTGGGGAAAAAAGGACGCCAATTTTGTTTGGGAGCCACGTCGCACGACCGCGCAATTGTCTGTTAAAGCGACGCAGTCCCGAACTGTAAAAACACCTTGGGTCTTTAGGCTGCATATTGGTCCGGGGCTTAAGTGGTTAAAGGTAACTCTGAATAATGGGCCTAGAGTGCAGGGGTCAGGAATATATCATATACAGGGGTCAGGAGTATATCATCTACAGAGGTCAGGAGTATATCATATACAGGGGTCAGGAGTATATCATATACAGTGATCAGGAGTATATCCTATACAGAGGTCAGGAGTATATCATGTACAGGGGTCAGGAGTATATCATATACAGAGGTCAGGAGTATATCATATACAGAGGTCAGGAATATATCCTATACAGAGGTCAGGAGTATATCATATACAGAGGTCAGGGTCTTCTACTGACATTAATTAGAGAGAAAAGTCTCTCCTGTACGGTTCTCTCCTTGACATATCGTAGAATGAAGCCGTATTGTTCTTTCAGTGTCATCATCCCGTGTTCTGTCCATTTCCACACCGACACCAACATCTCCTCCACCATCCCGCTGTATTTGTTGTCTCACCATGTTTCAAATGATGGAGATCCAGAGACTGACCGGAGTCTTCTTCTCCATGTCACCAGACCACCTCTTCCTCTAAAGGCAATAGAAAGATTGCTGGCGCAAGTGAAAATATATTATATTATAGTAGTGGGTGTGCCGCAATCAAGAAAGAAGGGTCAAGACACCTGATGGTGCCTGGTCCTTTAAGGAATGTGTGTGGTAAGTGGGGAGCGTAATCCAATTACCACACACACCTCTTCCTCTACTATTGGGGTGCTGGGCTTTTCTATGACTACTCGGGACCCCCAACCTCTTCTATAGGATTGTGAACATTTCTATCCTATTTATTAAGAAGCTGAAGAAGATGTCCATGATGTAGATGAGGGTTACATATAGTATGAGCAGCATCACCCTTCACTCTGTCACCAAGACCTAGTCTGGCAATGCCCAGAATGATACCAATTAGTCTCTGACCAATCTCACGGTTTGGATGGAATTTCTCCTTATATCAGTGGTCAGTGTAGTGGTCCCTTACATTGGTGACCAATGGGAGAAGGAACCTCTTATATGTCATCAGTGGGAAGACTGCCCTCCTTACAGATCATTGATATCAGTTGTTACTGAGAGACAGAAATTGTCCATTGCTCAAGGAACCCCTAGAACCCTTTGGAGGAACCCTGGCTGAGAAAGGCTGGACTAGGCAGTAATATATTTCTCTCCCCCTTGGTGGGAGTGGAGATGACCATCTATAAGGATATACAGTACATACACACACAGCACAAGGCCGTGTTCACACTACGAGATGTTTCTCGGAGCTGTAGTTCCTCTGAGCTCCACAAGGTGGTGATCTTCTCACTTTACCATAGGAAATGATGTCAGGGACAGACAGGAAGTTCCGGGTGAGAGGTGAGTCGGGAGGAAGTAGTGAGGAGACATCTTTGGAATCAGCAGCAGAGGAGGTAATAAGATCTTATCTTCTATTTACACCCAGTAACCCCTGTCATGTCCGTCCTCTTCCTCCATAGTCACTGTGACGTCTTTTATCTCCAGCAGATGATAATACACACATATATAGTGTGGAGACCTAGATTAACCCCTTCAGGGGCAGAACATTCCCCCACTTACAAGGCCGGAACATTCTCTTCATTTCAGTTTATACTAACAGATTATACGATAATACGGGTTGGGTTTTTGTTAGAGGTGGACTTATGTTACGTGTTTTTGATTTTATAATCTTGATGGAGGAGGAAATAACTATTCCTGATGTCTGTGAAGGTTCATCACAAGGGATGTGTCTGGATGATGACTTTATCTTTGTAAGTATCAGGTGATGTCACTGTCTATTTCCCTATGTAGGAGTATTTAGAAGGACACAAGGATCTCTACAAGGACGTCATGATGGACAATCAGCCGCCCCTCACATCACCGGGTAAGAGGAGACTTTATTGTAAAGGAGAGAGCAGTACGGAGGCTCCACCGTAAAATAGAGAGGCAAGGCCAGTATTCACAAAGCACTTGCTCCCTAAGTTACGTCAGCGTAACGTAAATGGGCCAGCGTAAGCCCTCGTTATTCAAATTAGGAAGGTAGTGGGCATGTTGTATTAAAATTAGCCGTGACCCCATGTAAATGACTTCCCGAACGAACGGCGCATGCGCGCGCATTCTCAGAATCACGTCGAATTTACGCCCTAAGATACGACGGCTCAATGGCAACGACTTGAACGTAACCTACGCCCAGCCCTACGTAAAATACGACGGCTGTTCCGTCGTCCATAACTTGAATGGGTTGTGCCACCTATAGAGGTGTTTTATATTTATGCTGGACGTACGCCTTACGTAAACGGCGTAGGTTACTGCGACGGGCGCAAGTATGTTCGTGAATCTGCGTATCTAGGTCATTTACATATTCAACACGTAAATCTACGGAAGCACCCCTGCGGCCAGCGTAAATATGCACCCAAGATACGATGGCGTAGGAGACTTACGTTGGTCGTATCTTGCCACAATTCAGGCGTATCTGATTTAGAGAATCGGCGCATAGATACGACGGCGCACATTTGGACTTACAACGGCGTATCAGTAGATAAAGGCGTATCAGTAAGCGTATCAGTAAGTCTTTCTGAATCTGGCCCATAGAAACAATGTATTCAGTCAGTGTGTGTGTTTCCTACAGATGGATCCAGTAATGGGAACCCACCAGAGAGATGTCCCCGTCCTCTGTATTCCCGGGATTCCACACAGGAAGGTCACACCATCCCCCATCATCATCAGGTAGATGAGGAACAATCACTGATAGTATCATTAGGATCTGTACATTATCTGCATTGTTACCATTGATGTCATTTTTATTCTATATTCAGAGTGGAAACCTGAGAGATCCTAAAGTTGAGGTTAAAGAAGAGATGAAAGAGGAGGATGATGAGGATGGGGTGATGGAGGAAGAACACAAAGATCTGTACCGGGACACCATGGTGGAGTCATCCAGCTACAGAAACCCACCAGAGAGATGTCCCCGTCCTCTGTATTCCCGGGATTCCACACAGGAAGGTCACACCATCCCCCACCATCATCAGGTAGATGAGGAACAATTATTGGTGGGAAAGGTTCATACTAAAGCTATTTCGTTACAATGAATGTTTTCCATTTGTTTTTATTCAAAGTTTTTTAAGAAACACAAATATACTTTACATTACATTTCCATACAAAAGAGGATCACATTTAAAATACAAACAACATTACATATCCAGAAATAACAACATTAACATCCTGGGTCTATCCTACACCTCCTGATCTTTCATCTCTTTTTCCTTTTCCTTTTATCTCATGTGATTACCCCTCCCTTACTTTATCCTCTGGCACGTCCTGTACATCTACCCAGCCGTGGGTCGCGGGCCTGCGACCCGGTCCGAAGCTCCGGGACCGTGGGACCCGCGGACCCGATCGCCGCTGGGGTCCCTGGAACTGAAGAACGGGGAGAGCCGCGTGTAAACACGGCTTCCCTGTGCTTCACTGTGACGGCTGCATCGAACGTGTCATCCCTTTTATAGGGAGATACAATCGATGACATCACTCCTACAGCCACACCCCCCTACAGTTGTAAACACACACTAGGTGAAACATAACCCCTTCAGCGCCCCCTGTGGTTATTTTCCAAACTGCAACTGTCATTTCCACAATAAACAATGCATTTTTTGCTGTGAAAATGACAATGGTCCCAAAAATGTGTCAAAATTGTCCGAAGTGTCCGCCATAATGTCGCAGTCACGAAAAAAATCACTGATCGTCGCCATTAGTAGTAAAAGAAAAAAAATTAATAAAAATGCAATAAAACTATCCCCTATTTTGTAAACACTATAAATTTTGCGCAAATCAACCTATAAATGCTTATTGCGATTTTTTACCAAAAATATGTAGAAGAATACGTATCGGCCTAAACTGAGGAAAAAAAATGTTTTTATATATTTTTGGGGGATGTTTATTATAGCAAAAAGTAAAAAATATTGAATTTTTTTTCAAAATTGTCGCTCTATTTTTGTTTATAGCGCAAAAAATAAAAACCGCAGAGGTGATCAAATACCACCAAAAGAAAGCTCTATTTGTGGGAAAAAAAGGACACCAATTTTGTTTGGGAGCCACGTCGCACGACCGCGCAATTGTCAGTTAAAGCAACGCAGTCCCGAATCGCAAAAAGGGGCCTGGTCCTTTACCTGCATTTTGGTCTGGGGCTGAAGTGGTTAATTAACTCTAGTATTTGTATCCAATACAACTGGATCTTAGGACACTGCCACCGGATATGGGCATGGGTTCCCACTCCTCCGCACTCCCTCCAACATAGAGGTGACACCTGGGGATTTATCTGGAACATAATACCACTTAATTAATAATTTGAAGGTCATTTCTTTTATCCGTGTGTCCACAGATGTAGAGTGAACATCATGGAAAACTTTACTTCTCATGGTTTCTGATAGTGGTTGGTTCAATTCTATTTCCCAGCTCTCTGTTGGGCACACAGCTCCTCCCTCTAAATGTGTCATTAACAACTTATAAATAGTAGAAATTCCATGCTTACCTATCCCCATTTGGTCGATTCATTTTTCCCAGACATTGAACCCACCCCCCCCCCCCCTTGGAGAGGTTTTGGGAGGGAATTTACAAAATGTTGTTTAGATCTCCAGACTTCCCATGGAGTGGGCCCATATCTATCACGCAGTTCACGTAATGAACATAGGACATTGCCCCTCATGACGTCCCTTAATCTCAGGTGGGACGATGTAGTCCATTTTAAATACAGTTTGTTGTCTTTCCCCGGGGGAAGTAGTTATTTCATGTTAAGGGCATTAAGGGGCTGTTGTGTTGTCCCTGTATATTTGTAATTAATTTGTCCCATGTTCTTAATGCTTCTATGGTGATCGGGGCCGCTTCCTCCAAGGATCCCCTAAACTGCCTTGGGATCCAGATACCCCGTCCCAACTCAGATTTGCAGATTTTCTCCTCCAACTCTACCCATTTTTTCTGCCGAGGGGCATGTGTCCCGTCCATAACCCTCCACAGAATTGCTGCCTCGTGATATTTTTCAAGATCCGGGAGGAATACCCCCTTCTCTTTAGATCTGATTTAAGTCCGGTTTACAATGAATGTTTAATTCTATATTTTTAGGGTGGAAACCTCGGGGATGATAATATTGATATTATTAAAGAAGAGTATAAAGAGGAGGATGAGGAGTATGGAGTGATGGAGGATTTTTCAGAAGGACACAAGGATATGATGGAGCCACCTAATACCAGGAACCCCCCAGAGAGATGTCCCCGTCCTCTGTATTCCCGGGATTCCACACAGGAAGGTCACACCATCCCCCACCATCATCAGGTAGATGAGGAACAATCACTGATAGTATCATTAGGATCTGTACATTATCTGCATTGTTACCATTGATGTCATTTTTATTCTATATTCAGAGTGGAAACCTGAGAGATCCTAAAGTTGAGGTTAAAGAAGAGATAAAAGAGGAGGATGATGAGGATGGGGTGATGGAGGAAGAACACACCATCCCCCACCATCATCAGGTAGATGAGGAACAATTATTGGTGGTTATGATTTATACACAAACATGTTTATTATAATGAATGTTTTATTATATATTCAGAGTGGAAACCTCGGGGATGATAATATTGATGTGAAAGAAGAGTATAAAGAGGAGGATGAGGAGTATGGAGTGATGGAGGAGTTTTCAGAAGGACACAAGGATATGATGGAGCCACCTAATACCAGGAACCCACCAGAGAGATGTCCCCGTCCTCTGTATTCCCGGGATTCCACACAGGAAGGTCACACCATCCCCCACTGTTACAAGGTCGGTGGGGCGGAGCATCTAGAACATGGACTGGTGGAGATGATGTGTGGATTTTGTATGTAAGTTTATATCTTACATATGATATTCTCTCTCATTTTCTTGGTTTAGAGTGGAGATCCAATCGATATAGAATTTGAGGTGAAATCAGAAGAAGAAGAGACGTATGTGAGGGATGATCAGCAGTCTATGGAGGAGGATGGAATAACGGGGACATTTATAGAGGAGGACACTCCTACAGAGATCAGCACAGGTGGGTCATTACCACTAAATCCATTCCTCCACCCATACTGCTCACTGATTGGTCCAGAGTAGGGCGGGGACTGGGTGATATCAGCCTGTAATCCCCTGGTCACTTTCCTGAGCTGTGTTCCCCATCCTGTATTTCACTCGGATAATCTTCCTTCTCTGTGCTGCAGACACAATTTATGTCTCTAGACTGGATTTATGGAGATTCTGGGGTTCAGCTGGCAGAAAAATGTTGATTTTCACCATAGGGTTTGCTTGACCTAGACACCTGGGGTATGTACCTTGGGTCTTCTGCCCCATGCCCGGGTCTAGTGAGATCTCTGACAGAACACTTCTCCCAGGTTACTTGCTCTGTTATTTGCTGGCTGTGCCGGGTGGAGGGATATGTCTGTATAGTCTCAGACCCAAGTCACTGAGTGCAGTCTCAGGAGATGGGAGGCAGCGGTGTGGGATCTCTGCAACTTGTCTTCAGGAAACATTTCATCCACCACTGATTACTGAAAACCAATATCATGAGTCCTGACCCCTGCACTATACTGTATACTCTATGTTGTACATTACATACTCCTGACCCCTGCACTATATACTCTATGTTGTACATTACATACTCCTGACCCCTGCACTATATGCTCTGTGTTGTACATTACATACTCCTGACCCCTGCACTCTATGTTGTACATTACATACTCCTGACCCCTGCACTATATACTCTATGTTGTACATTACATATTCTTTATTATCTCTGAACAAGAACGGTTGGAGAGCCGGTTTAGGGCCAGGATACATTTGAGTAGATGTAATGACAATTGGCAGACTCCGAGACTTCTATAGGTAGACTGCTATACAGTGGAAGGCCTCCAGCCTGACAACACTTCTGTATAGGTAGGACCGATGTCTCCTATGGTAACAAATCTTGTTACAGTCACTAACGCTAGTTCTACATAACTCTTGGTAACACAGAATAGTTCTCTTCTTCTCACACAGTCTCTCACTGCAGATCTTCTCTCCCTGAGCTCCCGGTCTCTCACTAGTAGGGATGAGATTTATGTTCGGGTCGAACATGAGTTCCACTCGAACATTGGCTGCTCGCGCCAAATTCGAGCACCGCGTCACGCACCACAATGCACTGCGAGATCGCAGTGCAATGCTGTATGATGATTGGCCAAAGCATGCACTACGACCCGCATTCTTTAGCCAATCCCAGCGCCATCAGCAAAGAGAGCCATAATTGGCCAAAGGCAGGGTGCCTTTGGCCAATCATGGATCAGGGGGACTAAGTCCACGCCCCACACTATATAAGGCCACATGCACGTCGGCCCTGTGTAGTGTGTTGTTGGCGTGGACAGAGACAGAGTGTCATTTAGATTGAGCAGGCAGGTGATTCAGTGAGCTGCAGTGCATTAAGTATATATATATATATATATATATATAAATATAATCTCCACTGCATCCAGTCTAGCCAAGCATCTCCCTTTTTATCGGCTTTGAGCCACAACATGCAGAAGAGTTGGTGGAATGGATAACAAAGCCGTCCTCATCCTCCTCATCCTCTGTCACCCAGGCTCAGAGTAGTTTGCCTGCCAATGCAGCTGCCACAGCGGCCTATTCCATCGGCTCCATGTCATCAGTCAATCCTTCCCTAGCCTCACCATCATGCACAGAGGAGTCCCCCGAACTGTTCCACCACAGTGTCGGGTACATGCTGCAGGAGAATGCGCAGCGTTTTGAAGGCTCTGATGATGGGACCCAGGTTGAGGAAGGGAGTAACGTGAGCCTAGAGAGAGGGGGTGCCCAAAAAGGACAAGAAACTGGCAGTCCAGTTCCCCATGTTCCCCCAGATGCAGCATACTGCCAAGTTTGCTCCAGTGAGGAGGAGGGAGGGGATGATGAGGTCACTGACTCTACTTGGGTGCCTGAGAGGAGGAGGAGGAACATCTCCAATGAGGCAGAATGCCCTCCAGGGGGCAGCTTAAGGGCAGCCACCCTATTGCATCACACTGAAGAATTAAGCATGTGCAGGGCGCTGCTGACTCCCCACGTATTTTTAAAAGTTATTTGGTGTGGGCCTTTTTTGACACATGTGCAACAGTTTGCACCGTTGCTGTTTGCAACATATGTCTGAAGCGTATCAAGCATGGCCAAAACGGCAGCCGCTTGGGCAACACATGCTTGACCAGACATATGATGACCTCCCATGCAGTCCATTGGCAACAGCACTTAAAAGACCCACATCAAAGAAGAAGGCGGACCTCTCCTTGCTCCTCATCAGCTGGGATCTCCAACCCCACTATACCTTCAGTCCTCTCAGAAACCTGCACTGAGAGGAATGAAGGTGTAGAATTAGGTGTCCCAAGTACTTGCAGGAAATCTGCTAGCGGCACACCAACATCCGATTTTAGCAGGCAAATTTCCCTACCCGTGTCTTAATCGTAGAAAGAAATTCAGTCCCAGCCATCCATATGCTCAGCGTCTGAATGCTAGCTTGCCTAAATTGCTAGACCTGCAACTGCTGTCTTTTCAGCTGGTAGACTCTGCCCCCCTTTTGTGAATTTGTGGAATGTGCGGTACCTCAGTGGCAGGTTCCCAAACTCCATTTCCTTTCACGGAAGACCATTCCGGCTCTCTACAGCATGTGGAAGGCAATGTCTTGGTCTCGTTGGACAGGGCGGTCAGCAGTAAGGTACATATTACCGCTGACTCATGGTCCAGCAGGCATGGACAGTAGGGCTGCGCATCTTCACCGGTCTCACGATTCGATGCGATTACGATTATCAAGGCCACGATTCGATTCCGCGATGCATCAAGATTACTGCGTGCGGTTTTCATTAAAAAAATGCAAGCAGTTGGGAGAACTCCGAGAACGCCTCAATTTTTTTATTTTCAACAGACATGGTACAGGAGATGGTCAGAGACCGCAGACATGGTACAGGAGACAGTCAGAGACCGCAGACATGGTACAGGAGACAGTCAGAGACCGCAGACATGGTACAGGAGACGGTCAGAGACCGCAGACATGATACAGGAGACGGTCAGAGACCGCAGACATGGTACAGGAGATAGTCAGAGACCGCAGACATGATACAGGAGACGGTCAGAGACCGCAGACATGGTACAGGAGATAGTCAGAGACCGCAGACATGGTACAGGAGACGGTCAGAGACCGCAGACATGGTACAGGAGATGGTCGGAGACGGTCAGAGACCGCAGACACGGTACAGGAGACGGTCAGAGACCGCAGACATGGTGCAGGAGATGGTCAGAGGCTGCGGACATGATGCGCCAAGTAGCCAGCATTGGGTTCTGATGCGCTGCTGCTGCCATGGAGACAGAGACCAGTAGTGTTGCTCACTATGGCATATTCGAGTATTCGCGATATATTTCGAATTTCGCGGCGAATATTCGCAATTCCGAATATTCGAATTTTTTCAATTTTATTTTTAAAACAGATCACATCCTATCGACGTCTAAAAGCATTGCTGGTATGATTAGAGACCCTGGGCCGAGTAGCTAAGCTGAGGCGATCCTTTTATGTTGCCGAATTGAAAGAAAAAAAATTGTGAATTTTCGCTAATGCGAATGCGAAAATGATTGCAAATTTTCGATAACTGTGGTAGGAGAACTCTGATTGTCTCTGCAAAAGGGGGGGGGCTTTGTGTATGTTTCTGTTATGAATATTTGTATGTTTGATATTATTTTTTTTTGTAAGAAGGAAAAAATTGCGCATACCTTAAAAAAAGGGGAGAATACAGCAGCAACTCAAAAATGTTATACAACATAAATTAATACAAGACAGAAAATGGAGTCGCTCTACAAGAATAAAAAATATGTCTAGTGACAAGACATGTGGGCAAATTATAAAATAAGCAAGCGCAAATAACTTGTGAAATACACAGTGAAACAAATATATAAAGAAATATAGTCCCAATAATAGAAAAATAATCTTTCATAAAAATGTCTTTGATATGTGAAGTGAAAAAAAGTCCAAAGCATGCAGCATGAACGTGTTCAATCTTCAAGGTGTTTGATTGACAAACGGCTGTGACAGATGGATAGAGTAAAGAATCACCACCAATGCAAAACACTTTTTATTTTGAATTGTAAAATATCACGAATATTCTGAGCCAATCAGAGTGCTCCTTCCGCATTTGCCGAATATTCGCAATTATTTTGTATTGTAAAATATCAAGAATATTCTGAGCCAATCAGAGTGCTCCTTCCGCATTTGCCGAATATTCGCAATTATTTTGTATTGTAAAATATCAAGAATATTCTGAGCCAATCAGAGTGCTCCATCCGCATTTGCCGAATATTCGCAATTATTTTGTATTGTAAAATATCAAGAATATTCTGAGCCAATCAGAGTGCTCCTTCCGCATTTGCCGAATATTCGCAATTATTTTGTATTGTAAAATATCACGAATATTCTGAGCCAATCAGAGTGCTCCTACAGCATTTGTCGAAATTGCGCAGTAAATATCACATTCGCATTTTGCGAAATTTCGAAAAAATTTCAAGAATATTCTGAGCCAATCAGAGTGCTCCTACCGCAGTTATCGAAAATTCGCAATTATTTTCGCATTCGCAATAGCGAAAATTCGCAATCATTTAATTTCGATAAAATATCACGAATATTCGAATTTAGCGAATATATCTCGAATATTCGACTATATATTCGAGATATATCGCGAAATCGAATATGGCGTATTCTGCTCAACACTAGAGACCAGCGCTGTCAATAGCAACCATGGTTGTTTGCCCAATGGTTCACTGTCGAATTCCCCCATCCACCTGGAATGTGTAGATGCGATGGGGGAATTGTTTTTTCAGTGTAAAGCCCAAACTAACAAAAAAAAGCGATCAGTATGAGTGCTAGCTGGATCTTGGAAGGATAGCAGGAGAGGGAGACAGACAGAGGAGAGAAAGGGACAGTTCAGTTATGTATGTACAATGAAAAATGCAGTGCTCACTCATTCAGGGACGAGGCTGGAAGTTCACAGCTTGGAATGTGTAGCTGCCGACTGTGTTGTTCTTCCTATCTCCCGCGCACCCCCCCCCCCCTCCCCTCTCTCTCTCTCTCTCTCCTTCACAGCTGTACATCGGGATAGGAGAGTGGGCGGGCTGGGCAGACACAGAGGGGAAGAGGAGGAGGGGTAGCCTGTATGCAATGCTTTGTTTTGTTGCTGGGAGGGGGGAGTGAACTTTGCTGGGCTGTGTGTGAGCCGAGTGGCAGAGAAGACACTCGGCTGCAGCCACCAGCCCCTAAATGTACAGACTGGTTCTCCTGTCCTACGGACGGGAGAAATCAGTTTGTTTTCTCACACTGTTACAGGGATAATGGAGTCTGGAAAGACTGCACTGAACCCCCACAGTGCAGGATCTCCCAGGGACTTCGGCAACCCTGATTCTTCCGCCACTCCCACAGATGTGATGACAGCTAGTAATCTGTCTCACGGCTCCATGCGGCTCTGCACTACACGTCAGGCAGATGAGAAGTGTCACTGTCCAGTGTCCTGAGGTACAAATTCTGAGGAGAGGGGAGAGCCTGGGTGGGGGCAGCATTCTGAGGCAGAGGCTACATCACCCATTGACGGGGAACAGCGCTAGGTTCAGCCAGCCGGTTGATGGCTTAAGACGCTGCTGTGAGTGAGGGGGAGGAGCGGCAATGACGTCATGCATAATCGATTAACACAGGCTACCGCATCGATTATTTTCAACACCCCTAATGGACAGCGAGGTTACCTTTCTTTCACGGTGCACTGGGTAGCTCTGCTGGCAGCTGAGAAGGATGCAGGACAGGGTGCAGTATTGTTGGAGCTTGTTCTGCCACCATGCTTCCAAAATGCTAGTAGTGGTGATTCTGCCACAGCTCTCTCCTCCACCCCCTCCTCTTCTTCCTCTATGGCCTCTTCCTCTGCAGATTTGTCCTCCTGAACCAGCGATGCTCCATAGACATTCAAGGGGCTAAGCAAGCACTCAGGCAAAAAGATGCCATGCAGTGCTTAAGTTGGTCTGCTTAGGGGACAGGAGCCACACTGGGGCAGAGATTCTGTCAGCTCTGCAGGGGCAGGCTCGGAGGTGGTTGACGCCACGCCAGCTTCAGCCAGGAATGGTTGTAGGCACCATCCTCCTCTCTGCCCTCTGACATGGACACTTGACCCATGTGCCCTGTTTTCAGGAACTTTCCCAGAACTTATCCACCCTTCGCAGAGGATGAAACATCTTTGGGAGGCCTTGCAGAAAGGTTTGTGCAATGCGTTTCCAGAGCCTGGGAGGTTACAATTTCCTGGAGCTGGACAACGTGTTGCTGAGGCTTCGTTCAGTCACAGAAAGAGCGGTGGAGAAGGTGGCCGCCTGACCGATGCCTTCAGACAATTCTTCAGTCCGAAGCCCCAAGGTCTGATCGGTTCCAGCAACCGTCGCCGGTGTCTGAATTACATGGTGCAGGAATATCTAGGGGCAAGATCAGACTTGGAGACCTTTCCAACAGAAAATCCTCTGGGTTTTGAGGATGGACCACTGGTCAGAGCTTGCACAATATGCAATTGAGCTACTGGCCTATCCTGCATCCAGCGTTCTTTCTGAACGCACATTCAGTGCTGCTGGAGGCTTTGTAATCGATCACAGAGTGCGCCTGTCCACAGACTCTGTTGATCGGCTCACCTTCATAAAAATCAATCAGTCTTGGATCACCAGCTACCAAGCACCTGATGCTGATGTAACCGATTGATTTTTCTATGGATGTGGGATCCCTTGAAGACTGCCTATGCTGAGTGACTATCCTATTATGCTGAGTGACTATCCTATTCCTCCTCAATGTTCATGTTGATGGCTTCTAAGAATATTTTTATTTCAGGGCACCACCACCACCACCGCCTAAGGCCCAATTTTTCTGCCCCTGTTTAGCAAAGGGCGTGTAATTACAATTTTTTATCTAATATTTCACAGCAGGGCCCGTTCCTGCACCCACCAAGAGTAACGGTGAGGGCTTACAGTGATCTGGTGCCACCAACAGCTAAGGCCCAATTTTCTGCACAGTATATAGGGCAGGCCAAATAGTATGTACAGGCGATCCCCTACTTCCAAACATCCGACTTACAAACAGAGGGAGACAACAGGAAGTGAGAGGAAATCTACCCCTAGGAAGGGAAATTCTCTCCTGTAAGAGTTGATATGGGAAAAAGGTGTCTCCTCTCCACTGATGCTTTATCACCAATCCTTGTTTCCCTAATAACCCCAAATTTTCTAAATCCAATTGTCATTGGGACAGAAAGTGAGGTGAAATCTTCTGAACACGGGGCACAGACAGCAAAACAAATGTTACAGGGGTGATAACCCTTCCCTATGTTTTCCAAAAAGCTTAAAAATAGATTTTTTGTCTGGAGCTACACCTACAAAATATACCAGTTCCAAATTACAAACAGATTCAACTTAAGAACAAACCTCCAGTCCCTGTCTTGTTTGTAACCTGGGGACCGCCTGTATACTGCTGTTCAGAGTATATAGAGCCTGCGGGCACTTTTGATTTTTCACGTTCGGACCCCATAAACTTTAACGGTGTTCGAATGTTCGCACAAACTTTCGGTCCATTCGCTTGTTCTGCCGCAAACCGAACTGGGAGGTGTTAGGCTCCTCCCTACTCACTGGACTTCCAGATTCGATGGCCACTGAATCTCCTGAGCTCTTCTACAGCTAATCCGCTGTATATTCCTCAAGCGTCGCCCCTGGCTTGACACTTACTGATGCTCAAGCGTCACCCCCGCTATCCTGCTGGGCCCCTGGCTTGGCACTTACTGATGCTCCTCAAGCGTCATCCCCGCTATCCTGCTGGGCCCCCGACTTGGCACCTGCTGAAGCTTTCCCACTTCTTCACTGTCCCGGGCTGGTGAGAAGATTGCTCTGGTACTGGCTCCAGCTTACTAACTGCAGTCTCCGGTAACAAGGTGGATGGTTCCTTAGTGGCGACAGCTTCCCCTCCACCTCCGACCACAACTGGTTCCCCGTTGGGCTGAATCTTTACTCTCGGTTGGAATCCAATCCTGCAGTCCCAACCCTGCACTGCTTCTCTTGCTCCTGGATAGGCCTCAGGCTTCCGGCCTAGCGACCCGGGCGACATAACACACGTCCACCCAGACAGCCATCCAGGTGGCACAGAACCCCGATCACCTGACTCCCCCCAAATAAATAGGCTGGCCAAGGGACCAAAGAAACCCCTTCAAATTGGTTGAGACACCCCATCCATTAATAATCCGACCTTGCTAAGCCCTTGTCTATCTAGTGACAGAAGAGAAAAGGTGCAGCCATCCAAAGTTAGAGAGGAATCAGTAGATCTCCTAACAATAAGCAAGGATAACTACCACCTGGGAAACTCAATTTATTAGCCACCCTTCCTAAACACCATGCTGTAAATTATATACTCCTGGCCCCTGCACTATATTCTCTATGTTGTACATTACATACTCCTGCCCCCTGCACTATATTCTCTATGTTGTACATTATATACTCTATGGTGTACATTACATACTCCTGACCCCTGCACTATATTCTCTATGTTGTACATTACATACTCCTGACCCCTGCAGTATATACTCTTTGTTGTACATTACATACTCCTGAGCCTCGTCCTATAATCCCCTCATCACTGTCACTCCTATAAAAGACAGTTCTCATTGTTTCCTCACTCTCTGACTAAGGTCCATGAATAAAGAAAATATCTGGTAGGAGATCAGAGGAGCCATTTACTAGTTACCTTGAGGGGGGAATTGTAAGATCCTCAGAGACAAAGCTGCCTGATGTGGGCGGAGTCCTAGTTTAGGGGAACCAATCAGCTTATGTCTAGTAATAATCTTTGTATTTCTATTTTAGTAGATGGACGGGAGATGAAGAAAACCTCAGAGGATTGTCTCACTTTGTCTCCAGACTGTAAAGTAGAAGATGAGGACATCACACAGTATAGTCCAGGAGAAAACCCGACTACCTCAAATGTCCATCCGGCACCACACAGTGTAGATGGACCATCGTATTCCTCTTATCCTGAGGAACCTCAGACTGTGCGGGACAGTGCCGGACCATCGTATTCCTCTTATCTTGAGGAACCTCAGACTGTGCGGAACTGTGCCGGACCATCGTATTCCTCTTATCCTAAGGAACCTCAGACTGTGTGGGACGGTGCCGCACCATCATATTCCTCTTATCCTGAGGAACCTCAGACTGTGCAGGACGGTGCCGGACCATCGTATTCCTCTTATCCTGAGGAACCTCAGACTGTGCGGGACGGTGCCGGACCATTGTATTCCTCTTATCCTGAGGAACCTCAGACTGTGCGGGACGGTGCCGGACCATCGTATTCCTCTTATCCTGAGGAACCTCAGACTGTGCGGGACGGTGCCGGACCATCGTATTCCTCTTATCCTGAGGAACCTCAGACTGTGAGGGACGGTGCTGTCTTTCCAACACATAAGAGGTTTCCATGTCCTGAGTGCGGGAAATGTTTTTCAGATAAGTTCAGTCTTTCCACACATCAGAGATCTCACACGGGAGAGAAGCCGTTTTCCTGTTCTGAGTGTGGGAAATGTTTTTCACAGAAGTCCAGTCTTTCCACACATCAGAGATCTCACACGGGGGAGAAGCCTTTTTCCTGTTCTGAGTGTGGGAAATGTTTTTCACAGAAGTCCGATCTTTCCAAACATCAGAGATCTCACACGGGGGAGAAGCCTTTTTCCTGTTCTGAGTGCGGGAAATGTTTTTCAGAGAAGTCCAGTCTTTCCACACATCAGAGATCTCACACGGGGGAGAAGCCTTTTTCCTGTTCTGAGTGTGGGAAATGTTTTTCAGATAAGTCCAGTCTTTCCAAACATCAGAGATCTCACATGGGGGAGAAGCCTTTTTCCTGTTCTGAGTGCGGAAAATGTTTTTCAGGGAAGTCCAGTCTTTCCACACATCAGAGATCTCACACGGGGGAGAAGCCTTTTTCCTGTTCTGAGTGTGGGAAATGTTTTTCACAGAAGTCCGATCTTTCCAAACATCAGAGATCTCACACGGGGGAGAAGCCTTTTTCCTGTTCTGAGTGTGGGAAATGTTTTTCAGAGAAGTGCAGTCTTTCCACACATCAGAGATCTCACACGGGGGAGAAGCCTTTTTCCTGTTCTGAGTGTGGGAAATGTTTTTCACAGAAGTCCGATCTTTCCAAACATCAGAGATCTCACACGGGGGAGAAGCCTTTTTCCTGTTCTGAGTGTGGGAAATGTTTTTCACAGAAGTCCTATCTTTCCAAACATCAGAGATCTCACACGGGGGAGAAGCCTTTTTCCTGTTCTGAGTGCGGGAAATGTTTTTCACAGAAGTCCGATCTTTCCACACATCAGAGATCTCACACGGGGGAGAAGCCTTTTTCCTGTCATGAGTGTGGGAAATGTTTTATACGGAAGTCCCATCTTTCCACACATCAGAGATTACACACGGGGGAGAAGCCTTTTTCCTGTTCTGGGTGCGGGAAATGTTTTTCACAGAAGTCCAATCTTTCCGCACATCAGAGATCTCACACGGGGGAGAAGCCGTATTCCTGTCCTGAGTGAGGGAAATGTTCCTCACTGAAGTCCTGTCTTCCTGTACATCAGGGGTCCCACACAACCCCTCGAGGTGTATTAGTGAGTGCGGGAAATGTCTTGTATGTGAATGTTGCTGGACATGTGGGGAAGAAGCACACCCTGATATACGGGTGAAACTTGAAAAATTCGAATATGGTGAAAAAGTTCATTTATTTCACTAATGCAACTTAAAAGGCGAGACTAATATATGAGAGAGACTCATTACATGCAAAGCAAGAGGGTTCAAGCCGTGATTTGTCATCATTGTGATGATTGTGGCTTCCAGCTCATGAAAACCCCAAATCCACAATCTCAGAAAATTCCAATATTCCATGCAATCAATAAAACACGGATTGTACAGAGAACGATATCGCACCTCTGAAAAGTAGAAGCTGCGTATTAATTGTGTGAAAATAGTGCAGCGCTGCGTATCTATTAATCTTATAGAAACAAATAATTATACATTCCATAAAACTATTTATGAAAAAAGAAATAAATGATAAAAAAACAGTTCATATGGAGGTTTCCAAAGCTGTCACCGCTGTGAAAAATCCGATTTAAATGGATCCAATATTCAGTGCGCACCCCCACCTGCTAAAATTCATGCTCACCTCAAGGGTGAGTATAAAACTCATAGACAGATCACTCCTCGTGTCCGATCACGATCCGTCCACTTTACCAATGGTAGTAATTCCTACAGTCTCCAGACTGCACCTCCTGTGTGGGGAATCAACGTATAAATTGTCTCCAAACACCACCTTCCTCCATTCACTTATTAATAATCAATTCCACTTCTATATCCCGGGGGGAAGGACATGAAAGAAAAAACACAAGTACCATAGTGCTCTCTGCTTCTGAATTTATGATAAAAGCCCCCCCCTAAAAAGTTACACAGGAACAAAAATTGTCTCTGGACAGCCGCACTCTGAACAAATTGTCGCCTTTATTAAAAGAAGGACAGCACTACAAGTCACAGCAAAATAAAACCCGACTGCTGACGCGTTTCGCACTGAAACTAGTGCTTAGTCATAGCGAGAGTCCCCTAAAAAGTTACACTTACAAGAAATAGCAATAAAAACGGCAAGTATCAAATCACCAGCTCATTCACCGCCGGTCTAGACCTACGGCGCTTCGCCTCACATCACAGATAGGGCTCCTCCATTCTAAACGCGTGTCGGCCTCTCATTGGCCTTCGTCAGTAGAGAGAGAAAATAACCGCTTGGTAGTCTTCAAAGAACCTCCTCACTGAAACCAAACCATGGGTGCCGGCAATGCAATAGTGATGCAAACATACGAAGGAAACTTGGACAGCCGCTCTCCAAAAATGTTCTTTTAATTAAAATCGATCACAAAATGAACATGCCACAGCAAAAAATTGGAACAAAAGCCAACGTTTCGCACTGTAGCTTCAGTGCTTAGTCGTAGCTAGTACACACATCAAATGATTGTTGAAAATATATAAACTTCACCTCACTGGTCACATGATCAGCGAGATGATGGCCTAGTGAACGAGCAAAGGACTGGTAAACTGGTGTCTCCTGTGATCTCAGGTGAATCCAGACATGTGATTGAAAAACCTTTTCCCCTCCACACACCCACACACTATCTACAAATCTACGTGTGTTGTTTGTCTGAATGTTGTGATAAAAGAAGGTGAAAAATGTGACAATGAATGTGAATTGTATCTTAATATGTTGTGTGAAGTGACTTCATGACTAGAGAAATAAATAAAGTCAAAAAATGTAACGAATATATTTGTGTGTAATGAAAAGAAGTTCTAAAGATCATAAAGAATAGTGATGTGGTGATAAATGCTGTGCGTAATGTGTACTGCGGTGAGGTGTGAATGTATTAGGCCGCGTACACACGGTCAGACAAAACCGATGAGAATGGACCGAAGTTCAGTTGTGTGTGTATAGCCCATCGGTCTGTTTTCCTTCGGTCCAAAATTTTAAAACATGCTTTAAAACCGAACCGGTGGACCACTGCCCGATGGTTAGTACAGAAAGCATCGGTTCAAAACCCGCGCATGCTCAGAATCAAGTCGACGCATGCTTAGAAGCATTGAACTTTGTTTTATTCAGCACATTGTGTGTTTGACGTCACCGCGTTCAGACCCGATCGGTTTTTGAAACGATGGTGTGTACTAGGGTTGTCCCGATACCGGTATCGGGACCGATACCGAGTATTTGCGGGAGTACTTGTACTCGCGCAAATACCCCCGATACCTAAATAGAATACTTTCCCCCCCCCCGCCGCTGCCGCCGTATCGAGAGCCGCCGCATCGCACCACCGCATCGAAAGCCGCTGCATGGGTTAAACGGCGTGCGGGAACATCACAGCTTTCATTTGAATAGCTGTAGTGTTCCCGCACGTATAGACACTCCCCCTTGCTCGGGATTGAATGGGTGATCGTGATCTGTCCAATCCCGAGCAAGGCGGAGTGTCTATACGCGCGGGCAAAACAGCTATTCAAATGAATGTTGTGATTTTCTCCATGCGGCGGCAAAGGTATGGGGGAAATGGCTGGAGGGACATGGCTGCATATATGAGGGACATGGCTAGAGGCACATGGCTTCATATGTGAGGGACATGGCTGCATATGTGAGGGACATGGCTAGAGGGACATGGCTGCATATGTGAGGGACATGGCTAGAGGGACATGGCTGCATATGTGAGGGTCATGGCTAGAGGGACATGGCTGCATTTGTGAGGGACATGGCTAGAGGGACATGGCTGCATATGTGAGGGACATGGCTAGAGGGACATGGCTGCATATGTGAGGGACATGGCTAGAGGGACATGGCTGCATATGTGAGGGACATGGCTAGCGGGACATGGCTGCATATGTGAGGGACATGGCTGCATATGTGAGGGACATGGCTAGAGGGACATGGCTGCATATGTGGGGGACATGGTTGGGGGGACATGGCTGCATATGTGGGGGGACATGGCTGCATTTGGGGACACATTTAAAAAAGTCGGTATTCGGTATCGGCGACTACTTGAAAAAAAGTATCGGTACTTGTACTCGGTCCTAAAAAAGTGGTATCGGGACAACCCTAGTGTGTACGCACATCAGACCATCAGGCCACCTTAGCGGTGAACCGATGAAAACGGTCCGTCGGATCATTCTCATCGGTTTGGTCCGACCGTGTGTACAAGGCCTTAGGGTTGTCCCGATACCAATACCAAGCATTTGCCCGATTACTTGTACAGTCGGTGGTGATCAGTGCGCGGGGAAGTTACAAACACTGATGACCGCTGTCTAGATTTAAAAGTAATTTCTCCGCTTCTCTCTTCACCCCCCCCCCCCCCCCCCCCCCCCGCGGCTTTCACCTGCTTTAAAATTAGCGGAGATCGGTGCTTGTAACTCCCCCACACACGATCACTACTGACTGTCCCGTGTCCTCCTCCAGCCCCCCTCCGTTTTGCTGCAGTCTCCCTCCCTCCGTGTCCCCCTCTGTGCTGCCATCTCCATCCATGTGTCCCCCTCTGTGCTGCCATCTCCATCCATGTGTCCCCCTCTGTGCTGCCATCTCCATCCATGTGTCCCCTTCCGTGCTGCCATCTACATCCATGTGTCCCCCTCCGTGCTGCCATCTCCATCCATGTGTCCCCCTCTGTGCTTCCAACTCCATCCATGTGTCCCCCTCCGTGCTGCCAACTCCATCCATGTGTCCCCCTCTGTGCTGCCAACTCCATCCATGTGTCCCCCTCTGTGCTGCCAACTCCATCCATGTGTCCCCCTCTGTGCTGCCATCTCCATCCATGTGTCCCCCTCCATCCATGTGTCCCCCTCTGTGCTGCCATCTCCATCCATGTGTCCCCCTCCGTGCTGCCAACTCCATCCATGTGTCCCCCTCTGTGCTGCCATCTCCATCCATGTGTCCCCCTCCATCCATGTGTCCCCCTCTGTGCTGCCATCTCCATCCATGTGTCCCCCTCCGTGCTGCCATCTCCATCCATGTGTCCCCCTCCGTGCTGCCATCTCCATCCATGTGTCCCCCTCCGTGCTGCCATCTCCATCCATGTGTCCCCCTCCGTACTGCCATCTCCATCCATGTGTCCCCCTCTATGCTGTCATCTCCATCCATGTGTCCCCCTCTGTGCTGCCATCTCCATCCATGTGTCCCCCTCTGTGCTGCCATCTCCATCCATGTGTCCCCCTCTGTGCTTCCAACTCCATCCATGTGTCCCCCTCCGTGCTGCCATCTCTATCCATGTGTCCCCCTCAGTGTTTCCGTGTCCCCCTCCGTGTTTCTCTTTCCCTCCATATTCCTCCTCCACCCCCTGGAACTGTCAAGATGGAGAGCGGGGTAGGAGCCGGTAAATCCGGCAAGTTACTGTTCCGAAAGTACAGAGTCAGTGATTACTGACTCTGTCCATTCACATTACTGAAACATCGTAACCTGTGTTTACAATGTTTCAGTTTATGAATGAAGAGAAGCTGCTGTCTTCTCTCCATTCATTTTCAGTGCAGCTGAGGTGGCTGAGAAAGGGACGGGGGGGGGGGGAACATGTGTCCCTAGTCCCTTTCCCTGTCTCAGAGGGGAATTGTCAGAGAGGTCTGTTAAGACCCCTGATATCTCACCAAAGCCCCCCCCCCAACAGGGCTGATAAAAAAAAAAAAAATTGCAATTAATAATTTAAATAATGAAATGTAAATAATAATAAAATAAACACACTGACAATCCACTACCAATAGAAAAAAAAAAAGTAAAAAAAAACGTCACATGACATTAAAAAAAAGTATCGGTATTCGGTATCGATGAGTACTTGAAAAAAAGTATCGGTATTTGTACTCGGTCTCAAAAAAGTGTTATCGGGACAACCCTAGAATGTGTGTATTGTGGTATCCATAAACCACTGTTTATATGTGTTGTTTGTGGATTGGGTGATGAATATCAAAACAAACAGAAAAATAGTGGGAGCCGAGATGTGAACATCATGCATAGGGTGACCAGAAAACGAGCGTTTTCATGTGTGAAAAAAATGATTGTTAAACAAGATCCCTGATCTCCGGATCGTGTGTATTGTAGTGCTAAAGAATGTTAAATATTGTGTGAGTAATAGTGAAAATGCTAATAATAAATGAGAGTGAAGATTAGGTAAAATTCATTTACATTTCAATCTTGTTTTTTTTTGTTATTATTATTCTTCACTGTTTGTTTTTTCATTATTAATTATTATTATTTGTTTTTGGTTCTTATTCTTCTGACTTCTTGTATTCTGAGCTTCAGATTTCAAATATTAAGCCTGAACTTCGAACTTCTTGGTTTATGGGAGGACTAGAATAATCTGTGGGAGGTCGGCATGATTATGAACCCACATTAAAACTAAAATAAAATAAATCTCAACAAAATTGTGGGGCGTCTCGTCATAGATCCGGGTAATCAATCATGAGTGATACACCAGGACATATAAAAAGACGGGGTATAATGATGTAAATGCAGCTACGATGTGATACTATACTGTGTTATACTGATGTGATGAAACTGCCGTGATATCGTTTCCAAAATGCTGGATAGTGAACATGTATCAAAAACTAGTATAAAAACAGATATAAAGAACTTATTAACCACTTAAGGACCGCCTCCTGCACATTTACGTCGGCAGAATGGCACGGCTGGGCACATGCACATACAGGTACGTCCTGTGCTAGTGCCCAGCCGTGGGTCCAAAGTTCCGGGACCCGCGGACCCGATCGCCGCTGGAGTCCCGCGATCGGTCCCCGGAGCTGAAGAACGGGGAGAGCCGTGTGTAAACACAGCTTCCCCGTTCTTCACTGTGGCGGCGTCATTGATCGTGTGATCCCTTTTATAGGGGGACACAATCGATGACGTCACACCTACAGCCACACCCCCCTACAGTTAGAAACACACTTGAGGTCACACATAACCCCTTCAGCGCCCACTTGTGGTTAACTCCCAAACTGCAATTGTCATTTTCACAGTAATCGGTGCATTTTAAATGCATTTTTTGCAGTGAAAATGACAATGGTCCCAAAAATGTGTCAAAATTGTCCGATGTGTCTGCCATAATGTCGCAGTCACGAAAAAAATCGCTGATCGCCACCAAAAAAATAAAAAATAATAAAAATGCAATAAAACTATCTCCTATTTTGTAAACGCTATAAATTTTGCGCAAACCAACCGATAAACGCTTATTGCGATTTTTTTTACCAAAAATATGTAGAAGAATACGTATCGGCCTAAACTGAGGAAAAAAAAGTTTTTTTATATATTTTTGGGGGATATTTATTATAGCAAAAAGTAAAAAATATTGCATTTTTTTCTAAATTGTCGCTCTATTTTTGTTTATAGCGCAAAAAATAAAAACCGCAGAGGTGATCAAATACCACCAAAAGACTATTGGGGGGGTGTGACCGGATGGAGTAGTGTGAGTGAGTGAGGACAGCCATGTGTGTCTCCTCTCCGTACCACGCATCATGCCTGCTATCGGAACGCCGATCGGGCACTCGTAATCCCTGGACAGAGGGTAGATGGTGTACTCGCATGTCCCTGCAGTGGTGCGCTGCTCCCGTCATCTTTGCGACTGCTGCTCGTCTGTCTGGGCTGAGCCCTGATCGCTGTTCTGGCTGCTGTGGGCGGGCAAAGAGTCCCTCGTGCCGGCCTGTCCCGGTCTCTCCTGGGTCTGTTGGGCTGGAGGGGGGGCCAAGGAGCGGGCCCCGGCGGGTTCCATCAGATGGGGAACCGAAAGCTCCACAGCATACGGAGCTGTCCGCGATCTCGCGAGATTTCGGGGAGATCTGCATCTGGCATTCTTGGCCCATGAACTACAGTAACACGAGGATTTGGCAGCAGTCGGAGTGCTCAGTTGAGGCAAAGACAGAGAGCAGGAGCTGTGACTGGTAAGCATACAGCTTTCACAGTATATACACATAAACGGCCAGTTAATATATTTGAGACATTTTGAAAATCTGCACCAGGAATCCCTTAAATGCCTTAAATCTACAAGACTGTTTTGACACTATGGTACAGTAGTCGGGAGTAAGTGCAGTACGGTGGTACAGGCTGTGTATATTGGCTGTATGTGGAATCTTGTATTGGCCCAGTTTGTTGCTTTACATGACTTTATAGGTTACATTGCTGCATCTATCAAGTATATTATGATTGGAGCATTAACCAGTGAACTAATGAATTAAAGGGAAGAAAAGAGAAAGAAAGTTCTTCTTTAAAAGGAAAAGAACGGGGGGAAAAAAAAACACAAATCTGCTTAATCTTCTTTTAAATAACCTCTACATCAGAGACTGAGAGATTCGGAACGGTGCAGTGTACTCCTATACTCCCCTTTTTTCCCTCCTAGTTGGGACATGGGATATGTGAAAGGTGGCCTGTAACAGATTGCTGCTTGGAATGGTATTGGATAGTCACTGGAAAGCTGAACCTTGTATTCTCTGTATTCTCTGCATTTTGGAAATTGTCTAAAATAAGTGCTATTAAGGTGTCCTGTCGGGACGCATATTGAGCATTGATTGAATGTCGGTAACTATCTCTTAGCAGATTGGTATACCAGGTATACGGTTAAAGTGCCCTTTTTGGTTACATTTTTTTGAAGAATGGCAGCAGCCATAAAAAAGGGACAGTCTAATCAGGAGAGCGGTGGCCCTCAGATAACGCGAGCCGCGAAAGACCAGGAAAAAGTTGCACAGGCGGCAGCAGCTGCAGCCAAATTGGAACCATTTTCACACACTCTGGTAAAGTCGCCGGGAAAATCAGTTCAGCACCCACAAACACAGGTTAAAAACCAAACAGGGATAGCAACGGATAGGAAAAGTACTGGACAAGGGTCATCGGCTCCCAAAAGTAAATAAAATCTTGTGGTAGAGTCCCAAGGGGGAGGGGCAACAGCACTAGCAAAAACTCTTATAGAAATCCCTCTGGCAAGTACAGCAGATGACCCCAGGTGGGAGGAAGAGCCAATATTGAAGGAGATATTAAACGCCATAAACGCATGCAGGGGGCCACTGAACAATTTAACTGAACAGATAAATGAAATAAAGGAAGAATTAGTGACAATGGGCCAGGAACTGCAAAAGACTGTACAAAGGATAACTTCTGCAGAAGAGAGAGTGAGTCAAGTAGAAGATGAGGTGCACTCTTTAAAACAACAGATGCAAGAATTAAGGGAACAAAATGGACGGCAGGCATTTAAACTTGATGAAATTGAAAATAGGTTACGCAGAAATAACATTCGGGTGGTGGGTTTTCCGGAACGCAGCGAGGGTACTGACCCCATAACGTTTTTTGAGAAATGGTTCAGAGACATTTTTGGGGAAAATGCCTTCTCATTAATTTTTGCGATAGAAAGGGCCCATAGAGTCCCATTTCTAGCACATCTTAAGGACGGACACCCTCGGCCCCTACTCTTGAAGTTTCTTCATTTTACAGATAAGGCGGCAGTATTACAAAGAGCAAGAGAGAAGAGGGACATATTTTATAATGGTTCAAGGATTTCATTATTCCCGGACTTCTCCCCAGAACTTAGGGCCAGATTCACATACATTTGCGGCCGTGTAACGTAACCCGTTTACGTTACACCGCCGCAAGTTTCCAGTTTTAGTGCCCGATCCACAAAGCACTTACCTGGAAACTTGCGGCGGTGTATCGTAAATACATCCGGCGCAAGGCGGGCCAATTCAAATGGGCGTGTGCCATTTAAATTAGGCGCGCTCCCGCGCCGGACCTACTGCGCATGCTCCGTTTCGCAATTCCCGTCGTGCTTTGCCGGCAGTGATGTCATTTTTTCGAACGGCGACGTGCATAGCGTAATTACGTATTCCCGGACGGCTTACGCAAACGACGTTCATTTTTAAATTTCGACGCGGGAACGACGGCCATACTTTATACAGCAATACGATTGCTGTGTAAAGTTAAGGCACCAAAAACGACGACTAACTTTGCGACGGGAAACTAGACTAGCGGTGATGTAGCAAACGCGAAAATCCATCGTGGATCGCCGTAACTCCTAATTTGCATACCCGACGCTGGTTTACGACGCGAACTCCCCCCAGCGGCGGCCGCGGTATTGCATCCTAAGATCCGACAGTGTAAAACAATTGCACCTGTCGGATCTTATGGATATCTATGCGTAACTGATTCTATGAATCAGTGGCATAGATAGAAACAGAGATACGACGGCGTATCAGGAGATACGCCGTCGTATCTCTTTTGTGAATCTGGCCCTTAGTAAACGCAGTTCGGAGTTTACACCTATCAAACATAATCTTCTAAAAAATAAAATTAAATACGCATTATTGTATCCTGCACGACTAATGCCGCGTACACACCATCACTTTATGTGATGGAAAAAAACGACATTTTCTGTGAAGTAAAAAATGACGTTTTTGAAACTTCAATTTTCAAAGACGAAGTTGCCTACACACCATCGTTTTTCTCACAATGTTCTAGCAAAGCGAGGTTACGTTCTCACCACTTTTTCCATTGAAGCTCGCTTCATAACTAGCTTCTGGGCATGCGCGGATGAAAAAACGTCGTTTTAAACGACGTTTTTTACTACACACGGTCAATTTCTGTGAAGTAAAAGTTGACGTTTTGAAAAACGACACATAAGATTGAAGCATGCTTCAATTTTTTTGGGTCGTTTTTTAGAAGACATAAAACGACGTTTTCCCCCACACACGGTCAATTAAAGTGACGTTTTTAAAAACTTCATTTTTTTTCATCACATAAAGTGATGGTGTGTACGGGGCATTAGAGTAATGACAGCAGAAGGCCCCCAACTTTCCTTTTTTTTGGGGGTTGGGAGTAATGGGAGGTGATTTTTGAAGCACGAAGGAAGAATGGTATAGGAAAAGTAAACACATAAAAATGTATTAAAACACAGTAAAATATAATACCAAGAGGTATAAATTGGGATATGGATAGATATTAAAAGGGAGAGGGGGAGGATGGGAGGGAAGTCCCCTCTCTCTCTCCCCCTTTTTGGTTATGTGTTTGTCTAGGGGTGGATGTTGGAGAGGGGAATTACGGTAGATATGGATGGTAAGGGTAATGTAAGGGAAGGATGGATGGGAGAGGTCACATGTATAGCCCTAAGGGTAGGCCTAGATAGGCAAGGGGGGAGGGTGGGAAGGGGGGGAGGGTGCGGTTAAGATATATCAAAGAGGGGGGGTGGTGGAAGGGGGCAAGGGGGGGTAAAGTACTATAAGATCACGAGTATCACGTATCACTTATTAAACACAAGAGAAGGGAATGTAAGTGAATGCACATTTTTGCGCTCTTTTTTTTTAGGCACATTTAAAAATGGTATATATCTTTTCCTTTGTTTTCTTTTTCTCTCCACGATTTTTAGAGTTTTTTTCTCTTGTTCGATATGTTTTCTCTCCGACTACAACGGTAAAGTGTATCTACGGTTTTATTCGATTATTTGTTTTGACAGTTTGTGAAACCCAGGTTCCCATTGGGAAACTTTTCTTCTCTGTAAAATGTGTCAATGATGTTGGGTATGAGACCTAAAATGATAAATATAGGCTCCTGGAATGTCCGGGGGATGGGGGACCCAGTGAAAAAAGCCACAATTTTTACTACCCTTGAGTGGTACGGGGTGGAGGTGATATGTATTCAAGAGACCCATTTGACCAAAGAAACAAAGTTAAAATTGGTCAACAAAAAATATCAAAGCCAGTACCATTCTGTTCACTCTACCTATTCTAGAGGAATGAGCATAATGGTAAAAACAGGCGTATCATTTTTATGTATAGAGTCAAGAATAGATGAACTGGTCCGCTATATTTTTTTGCACTGCTTGATAGAAAATGTACCATATGTATTGGCTAACATTTATATACCCCCTCCCTTCAAGATGGAGGTTTTGTATAAGTTAATGGAATTTGTGGTAAATAAGGTAAATATCCCGATATTAGTGGTTGGAGACCTAAACAACATGCTAAATAGAACGATGGATAGATTTCCACCGGGGACACAGAGCTCAGGGGAAGGAGAATAGTGTTGAGCAGAATACGCCATATTCGATTTCGCGATATATCTCGAATATATAGTCGAATATTCGAGATATATTCGCTAAATTCGAATATTCGTGATATTTTATCGAAATGAAATGATTGCGAATTTTCGCTATTGCGAATGCGAAAATAATTGCGAATTTTCGATAACTGTGGTAGGAGCACTCTGATTGGCTCAGAATATTCTTGATATTTTTTCGAAATTTCGCAAAATGCGAATGCGATATTTACTGCGCAATTTCGACAAATGCTGTAGGAGCACTCTGATTGGCTCAGAATATTCGTGATATTTTACAATACAAAATAATTGCGAATATTCGGCAAATGCGGAAGGAGCACTCTGATTGGCTCAGAATATTCTTGATATTTTACAATACAAAATAATTGCGAATATTCGGCAAATGCGGAAGGAGCACTCTGATTGGCTCAGAATATTCTTGATATTTTACAATACAAAATAATTGCGAATATTCGGCAAATGCAGAAGGAGCACTCTGATTGGCTCAGAATATTCTTGATATTTTACAATAGAAAATAAAAAGTGTTTTGCATTGGTGGTGGTGGTGGTGGTAAAGAACTCTATCCATCTGTCACAGCCGTTTGTCAATCAAACACCTTGAAGATTGAACACGATCATGCTGCATGCTTTGGACTTTTTTTCACTTCACATATCAAAGACATTTTTATGAAAGATTATTTTTCTATTATTGGGACTATATTTCTTTATATATTTGTTTCACTGTGTATTTCACAAGTTATTTGCGCTTGCTTATTTTATAATTTGCCCACATGTCTTGTCACTAGACATATTTTTTATTCTTGTAGAGCGACTCCATTTTCTGTCTTGTATTAATTTATGTTGTATAACATTTTTGAGTTGCTGCTGTATTCTCCCCTTTTTTTAAGGTATGCGCAATTTTTTCCTTCTTACAAAAAAAAATAATATCAAACATACAAATATTCATAACAGAAACATACACAAAGCCCCCCCCCCTTTTGCATCAGAGACAATCAGAGTTCTCCTACCACAGTTATCGAAAATTCGCAATCATTTTCGCATTCGCATTAGCGAAAATTCGCAATTTTTTTTTTTTTCAATTCGGCAACATAAAAGGATCGCCTCAGCTTAGCTACTCGGCCCAGGGTCTCTAATCATACCAGCAATGCTTTTAGACGTCGATAGGATGTGATCTGTTTTCAAAATCAAATTGAAAAAATGCGAATATTCGGAATTGCGAATATTCACCGCGAAATTCGAAATATATCGCGAATACTCGAATATGCCATATTCGAGCCGAATATTCGCAATACGAATATTCGTGAGCAACACTAAAGGAGAAGGGCGTCTAAGTCAATTTCTGGAAGAGGTTGGATGGTGGGACATTTGGAGGGCGAAACATCCAGATGAGCGGCAGTATTCCAGTTTTTCAAGTTCACACTCCACATTATCAAGAATAGACATGGCCCTGGGAAACTGTGCAAGTTTACATGCAGTTAGTGAAATATCTTATTATCCAAGAGGGGTCTCTGATCATTCTCCCCTGGTGCTATCACTGAGCACAGGGAAAAAATGTCCTCCAAGGAATTGGAAAATAAGTCCCTTCTGGTTAGAAGTGATGGGGAAGCCAGAAGAAATAGGCATTAAATTAAGAGAATTCCTGGACTTTAACACAGGGACGGCACCAGAGGGAGTGGTGTGGGACGCCCTGAAGGCGTTTCTCAGGGGCATACTGATCCAGCAGGTAGCTAAGATCAAGAGGAACTCTAGGGAGTGGGAGGAGAAAATCAGGGAAGAGGTTCTGGAGGCTGAAAAGCAATATGTGGAAAATCCAACACTGACTAAACAAAAGATATGGTTGGAGAAGCAACAGGAATACAAGCTGGTGGTAAATAAGAAAGTTGAAAATAAGCGCCTATTTCAAGAGCAGAGCACCTTTTCGGAAGGGGAAAGTGTGGGCCATACTTTTAGCGAAAACTAATATGGCGCCCTCCAATATTCCCACAGTTAGGACGATAGGAGGAGGGATATCATCTGAAACATCTACAATAGTGGATACGTTTGCAGTATATTACAAAGATCTGTATAGATCAAAAAGGGGGGAAGTTAAAGTGCAAATGGAAGAATTTTTTAAAGAAATAGGAACCCCAGTTCTATCAGAGGAGGATAGAAATGCTATGGAATCCCCAATTACATTATTGGAATTACAACAGGCAGTCAAAGGACTTTCCAATCAAAAGTCCCCAGGGCCAGATGGCCTACCAGCGGAGATTTACAAGCAATACGGTGAGGTGCTGCTTCCGGAATGACTAAAAACACTGAACTGGGCGATAGAAGGAGGTAGGCTAACCCCCTCAATGTTAGAAGCAACTATTATAGTGCTCCAGAAGGAAGGGAAGGATCAACTAGATACATCATCCTATAGACGGATATCTTTGCTTTGCTCAGATGTAAACATTTTGCCCAAGGTATTGGCAACGAGAATAAATAAACATATTCAGAAACTAATACATCCAGATCAATCTGGATTTATTCCAAATCGGTCCACGAGTATGAACATAAGAAGGCTGTATTTAAATTTACAGACTCCGACGGAGAATGCGGGTGATAGATCTATCCTATCACTGGATGCCACCAAGGCCTTTGATAGTCTGGAGTGGGACTATCTCTGGAACGCACTGGAGAAGTTTGGGTTTGGTCCATCCTTCATTAAATGGATAAAGCTATTGTATAACTCCCCAAAGGCTAAAATAAAAATAAATAATGAATTCTCACAGTCGTTTGAATTGGAAAGGGGAACGAGACAGGGATGCCCCCTGTCCCCCCTCCTATTTGCCCTGGCAATTGAGCCTTTGGCGACTGCAATTAGATCTAGACAGGAAATAAAGGGGTTCCAGAGAGGAGTAGAGGAGGAAAAAATTGCGCTTTATGCGGACGACATCCTCCTTTTTGGGGGAAATTCTACAACCTCCCTCAAAACTGCAGTGCAAACAGTAGAAGCGTTTGGACGATTCTCGGGCCTGGTAATAAACTGGGAAAAATCTACACTTTTGCCAGTGGACTCGGTAAGCAACTTGGATGGGGTAGGAATCCCTCAATTAAAAATAGGGGAGAAGATGGAGTATTTGGGAATCGTGGTAACACGAAACCCAGAACAATTCATAAATAATAATCTAGTGCCACTTCTGGGTAAATTCAAACGCAAAGCGTTGGCCATGGGGAAATTAAAAGAATGGGATAAACGTGGGATAACCAGACTGGCACAACTGTATACAGGATGCACATTAAAATCCTTTTCAGAGCTAAGCAGTGAATATCGTATTCCAAACTTTATGGGCCAGATTCTCAAAGGCGTTACGACGGCGCAACACCATTAGCGCCGTCGTAACTCCTCATCTGGCCCCGGGTATCTATGCGACTGATTCTTAGAATCAGTTGCGCATAGATACCCATTAGATCTGATATGCGTAAGGCTTTTACGCTGTCAGATCTTAAAAGTAATTTTTTTTCCCGCCGCTAGATGTCACATCGTCGTTTTCCCTGTCGTCTATGCAAATGAGGTAAGTATGCGAGATTCCCGAACCTACGCGCGTCCGACGCTGAGAATTTACGTTGTTTCCGTAGCGTACGCGATGCGTAAGGTTGCCCCTGCTATTAGCAGGGGCAACCAATGTTAACTATGGCCGTCGTTCCCGCGTCGAAGTTTAAAAAAAATACGTTGTTTGCGTAAGACGTCCGTGAATGGCACTGGACGCCATTTACTTAAACGTCTAAGCAAATGACGTCAGGGCGACGTCATTTAGCGCAATGCACGTCGGGTAATTTACCCGACGGAGCATGCGCAGTACGCTCGGCGCGGGAGCGCGCCTAATTTAAATGGTGCCCGCCCCATTTGAATTGGGCGGGCTTGCTCCGAGCGAATTAACGATACACCGCCGCAAGTTTACAGGTAAGTGTTCTGAGAATCAGGATGTAAACCTGCGGCGGTGTAGCGTACAGCACATACATTACGCTGCCCAGGAGCAACGTTAATGTATGAGAATCTGGCCCTATGTTTTTTACCTATTTGCAGGTTAGACATGCACTACAAGTCCAATTTTAGTTACAGCCGGTAAGATGGCAAAAGCTCACGCATCTCCAAAGAATAATTAAGTTGGGGGTCTTGAAAGGTCTCATTTCAGAATTATATGAACGGATCAGTGACCGGTTTATAGGAAAAGGGAAGTTGAGTAGAAATAAACAGAGATGGGAGGAGGATGTTGGCTTTATAACGAACAATCAATGGGATAGGATATTGGAATTGGGGACAGTGGTCTCATTAGCCCCATCACAAAGGGTCTCCCATTTATTTTTGGTCCACAGGGTTTACTATACTCCCAAGAAATTATATAGCTTTGGATGGAAGTCAGATGATAAATGTCCCAGATGTCAAAATACAATACAGGCGACCTTATGCATATGATGTGGAAATGCCCAAAATTGTATAGATATTGGGTTAAGATTTTGGACATTATAAATGCAACTTTTGGGACCACTCTGGAACTCAAGGCCAGGGTTTGCCTATTAGGATGCATTGAGGAGAGAATGGGGCAGAGGGATACATTAGAAGCAGTTATAAGATGCCTGTTCCAGGCGAGGAAACTGATAGCACTAAAATGGCAAGCACAAAATCCACCCACAGTAACGGAATGGGTTAATGTAATGAACAGCACAATTGGGAAGGAGAGGGGAACATGGACTAGACGTGGAAACCTCAAAAAATTTTAAGCAATATGGGAGCACTGGTTATGCAAAATAGACTGTTCACTTTAATTAAGGAAAACTTATAAAGAACAAAGTAAGAAAGAAATATGGATAAAACGTGTATGCACTTTAGAAGATAGGAGGGAGGTGGGGTGGGGAGGGTCGGGAATGGGATCAATGGATATTTTTAGTCTATGTAATTCATTTTTTGCACGCACATAAAATGTATGGACTGTAAAATATGGATATGTAACTTTTTGTATTTGAATGGAAATAATAAAAAAAAGTATTGAAGTAAAAAAAAAAGAATACTGACAGCTCTAGCATATGATGAAAAGACTGAATGATATTGCAATAGGTAAGCACGAGAATGTAAACGGTGAGTAGAATCCATAGTCAGATGAGTTTCCTACAAGCTATGGAAGTGCCAAAGTGTGCCAACGAGTCCATTATCGTCCTCCATGTAACGGTATCTTTTATCCCCCTAATGTTCCATGCGGTAATACTCATGTCTGTAGTCATAAGGGGGGGGGGGTGTATAGGGATGAGCCCGATGTTCTAGTCCAACGTAAGAACATTTTGGGGCGTTCACGGGAGATTAGCACTGCAACCTCGCATGCACCTGACCTGCATGCTTTGGCCGATCACAGCACGCTCTCCTGTGAGAGCCATGATTGGCCAAAGGCAGGGTGCCTTTGGCCAATCATGGTTCAGGGGGCTAAGTCCACGCCCCACGGCCGCTGCTTACATGGCGGCCGTACATAGTGTAATGAATGAGAGCATCAAAATGATATTTCTAAAGGAAAAAATGTCATTTAAAACTGCTTGCAGCTGTAATGTATTGCCCCCCCAGTGTCCCCCCAGTCTATTACCAGGCCCTTTGGATCTGGTATGGGTATTAAGGGGAACCCTGAACCATTTTTTTTTAAATTGCATGGGGGTCTCCCCTAAAAACCATACTAGGCCCTTCAGGTCTGGTATAGATTTTAAGGGGAACCCCACGCCCAAATAAAAAAAAATGACATAGGGATCCCCCCAAAAAAAAAGTGTCCGGTGATGTCCATCCATCTTAAATCACAGCGCAGACGACCCGAGATTTTTTTCAAAATAAAATGAAAAAACTCTGCCTCCATGGGAGGTGTTCAGCCGACTGCAGCCTTTTCATGATTACAGCTGTTATATAGTTGAGGGTGGGGCCAGCCGGTGATGTAAATGGGTGACCCCACCCCCTCTGACATCACGTGATGTCACATGATGTTAGAGGGGGGCGGGGTTGGGCCCCAAAGCACCCTCCCTATGTTGAGGGCATGTGGCCTGGTACGGTTCAGGAGGGGGGCGCTCTCTCATCCCCCATTTTCCTGCGGCAGGTTGCATGCTCGAATAAGAGTCTGTTATGGAATTGAGGGAGGACCCCACGCCATTTTTTTTTACAAAATTTGGACGCTGTTTTTTTCAATGACTTTCATCTATATTGCAGGGACCCAACAATTCATTACAGCCCTGAGTAGTTTTAAATGACATTTTTACCTTTAGAAATGTCATTTTGTGCAGGGACTGTTCTAAACACGGGAAACATGCGCTACTTTACAGGCATAATATAGACACCCCACAGGTACGAAATTGAAAGGAATATTTCACTTTTATTGTTTCACTTTAAGCATTATTAAAATCACTGCTTCCTGAAAATAACTGTCGTTTTTAAAACTTTTTTGCATTGATACATGTCCCCTGGGGCAGGACCCGGGTCCCCAAACACTCTCCTGGGGCAGGACCCGGGTCCCCAAACACTCCCCTGGGGCAGGACCCGGTCCCCAAACACTCCCCTGGGGCAGGACCCGGGTCCCCAAACACTCCCCTGGGGCAGGACCCGGTCCCCAAACACTCCCCTGGGGCAGGACCTGGGTCCCCAAACACTCCCCTGGGGCAGGACCCGGATCCCCAAACACTTTTTATGACAATAACTTGCATATAAGCCTTTAAAATTTGCACTTATGGTTTTTCATGTTCGTGTCCCATAGACTTTAAAGGTGTTTGCACCAATTTTTTGCCTGTTCACGTGTTCTGCTGCGAACCGAACCGGGGGGTGTTGGGCTCATCCCTAGTGGTGTATATCTAATGGTAAATGAAGAGACAGTAGAGGCAAACGCCTATCAGACTGTAGTGGATACCGGATGGGTAGTGCAGCAAGTCATAGAATCCCACCTCAGGGCACTTGTGAGTAATCAGGTGGTATTGGCACAACATATGCAGATAAATCATGTACAATGAATTGCAGTAGGATTAGCAAAACAGTCATAAAAACTTGAAAGAAGAAAAAAACATCAACGTATAAACAAGCACAAATAACGATTCCCGCAGGAGTGTCCATGGGAGGAAAAAAGTGGATTTCCCCTTTCACCACCACTTGTAATTTAGCGGGGTACAGCATGGCATAGGGAACTTGTAATGTGTGCAGCCTGCATTTCACATCATCGTATTGGGCTCTCAGCTTCTGGACCACCACCGAGGAATCCGTAAAATAGAGATCTTTGGGGAGAGGATTGGCCATCTTGGCTGCCTCTGGCTGGTGCCCCGGCCTCTTCTCCATTCCTCCGGGTCATCGTTCTAGTTGTCGGGCGCCCCTGCAGTGTTGGTCGGGTGGAGGAGCAGACTGCAGGGAAGCCCCCACACCATTGCTGGCTGCTGAGGGAGAGCTGTAAAGCTGATTATATGCTGATAATCGGCAGTAGCACAGAGCTCAGTGTCCACTCACCTCGGCAGCTGTGCCACGCCCCATCATATTTTAGTGTATTTGTGATAATTGATGGGCGGCACACACAATAGGACAGCGCTGTGACACATAATGCTCTTCTAGGTGATAAAGGGAAGACTTACCTTTGTTACAGCAGCAGTCCGGTAGAAGTTATTTCTGGAGGTATTTGAGTTGTTACACATAGCGCAGGTTTTTTTCTATTTATATTGGTGACATAATTGCCCAAATCTGGGGATCAGGAGCCATTTCCACCCTTTACTCTCGGCTGGGGTTCTTTGTATCCATATAACAGATGTTCTACATGACTAAATCTCACATCAATGTTACTGCAAAATCAAAGGGGCCAAAATGTCTCCCCTCCCCCGAGCAGTAATATATTTCTATCCCCCTTGGTGGGAGTGGAGATGACCCATCTATAAGGATATACAGTACATACACACACAGCACAAGGCCGTGTTCACACTACGAGACGTTTCTGCAGTTCCTCTGAGATCCACAAAATGGCAGACAGGAAGTCTCTATGGAAGACAGGAAGTGATGTCAGGCACAGACAGGAAGTTCCGGGTGAGAGGTGAGTCGGGAAGAAGACGTTGCTGGAAGAGGTGGCAGAGGAGGTAATAAGATCTTATCTTCTATTTACACCCAGTAACCCCGTCATGTCCGTCCTCTTCCTCCATAGTCACTGTGACGTCTTTTATCTCCAGCAGATGATGATACACACATATATAGTGTGGAGACCTAGATTAACCCCTTCAGGGTCAGAACATTTCCCCACCTATGGGGCCGGAATGATCTCTTTATATTTCCATAGGTGGGGAAATGTTATAGACCAAAGGGAAGGAGGATCCCAGACTCCAGAAACATATCAAACACTAAACTGAATGTTCCTCTGTGTGTAAGACCACTGAGGGGCGTTCTTACATGATAGAACCCCTCATATTATCCCCCATACACCCCCATCCTAATATTATACAACCAGTACAGTCCAGATAATTCTCTCTTATCAATTATTATTATCCACAGGTAAATCTGTATACATCACATGACCAATCAGCATGGAGCAGGACCAGAGTCACATGACTGAGGGGATTCTAAACCTCACCCTGGAGATCATCTACCTGCTGACCGGAGAGGTGAGGAGGATTCTGGGAGGTCACATGACATCACTCTTATCTCTATTAATAATACAGACCTGACCGGAGAGGTGAGGAGGATTCTGGGAGGTCACATGACATCACTCTTATCTCTATTAATAATACAGACCTGACCGGAGAGGTGAGGAGGATTCTGGGAGGTCACATGACATCACTCTTATCTCTATTAATAATACAGACCTGACCGGAGAGGTGAGGAGGATTCTGGGAGGTCACATGACATCACTCTTATCTCTATTAATAATACACAGACCTGACCGGAGAGGTGAGGGGGATTCTGGGAGGTCGCATGACATCACTCTTATCTCTAATAATAATACAGATCTGACCGGAGAGGTGAGGAGGATTCTGGGAGGTCACATGACATCACTCTTATCTCTATTAATAATACACAGACCGGAGAGGAGAGGAGGATTCTGGGAGGTCACATGACATCACTCTTATCTCTATTAATAATACAGACCTGACCGGAGAGGTGAGGAGGATTCTGGGAGGTCACATGACATCACTCTTATCTCTATTAATAATACAGACCTGACATTGAGAGGTGAGGAGGATTCTGGGAGGTCACATGACATCACGCTTATCTCTATTAATAATACAGACCTGACCGGAGAGGTGAGGAGGATTCTGGGAGGTCACATGACATCACTCTTATCTCTATTAATAATACACAGACCTGACCGGAGAGGTGAGGAGGATTCTGGGAGGTGACATGACATCACTCTTATCTCTATTAATAATACACAGACCTGACCGGAGAGGTGAGGAGGATTCTGGGAGGTCACATGACATCACTCTTATCTCTATTAATAATACACAGACCTGACCGGAGAGGTGAGGAGGATTCTGGGATTCTAACATGATATTCCTATTGGTTCTCCAATACAGAGATTTCCTCTTGTGAAGTCAGGTGATCACATGACCATCACAGTGCCTCCATGTGACTCCCTAAAACCTGAGAGACACAACATGGAGAAGATTCTAGAAGTCACCAAGAAGATGATGGAGCTGCTGACAGGAGAGGTGAGGAGGATTCTGGGACATTATCCAGTAACAGACAAGGGGTGTGTCTGGATGGTGACTGTATCATTGTGTGTGTCAGGTTCCTATAAGGTGTCAGGATGTCACTGTCTATTTCTCCATGGAGGAGTGGGAGGATTTAGAAGGACACAAGGATCTCTACAAGGACGTCATGATGGACAATCAGCCGCCCCTCACATCACCGGGTAAGAGGAGACTTTATTGTAAAGGAGAGAGCAGTACGGAGGCTCCACCTAGATCCCCCATCATCTGATAAACACATAGAAACAATGTATTCAGTCAGTGTGTGTGTTTCCTACAGATGGATCCAGTAATGGGAACCCACCAGAGAGATGTCCCCGTCCTCAGGATTCCACATTGGTCAATATTAAAGAAGAGATAAAAGAGGAGGATGATGAGGATGGGGTGATGGAGGAAGAACACACCATCCCCCACCATCATCAGGTAGATGAGGAACAATTATTGGTGGTTATGATTTATACACAAACATGTTTATTATAATGAATGTTTTATTATATAATCAGAGTGGAAACCTCGGGGATGATAATATTGATATTAAAGAAGAGTATAAAGAGGAGGATGAGGAGTATGGAGTGATGGAAGAGTTTTCAGAAGGACACAAGGATATGATGGAGCCACCTAATACCAGGAACCCCCCAGAGAGATGTCCCCGTCCTCTGTATTCCCGGGATTTCACACAGGAAGGTCACACCATCCCCCACTGTTACAAGGTCGGTGGGGCGGAGCATCTAGAACATGGACTGGTGGATACGATGTGTGGATTTTGTATGAAAGTTTATATCTTACAGATGATATTCTCTCTCATTCTCTTGGTTTAGAGTGGAGATCCAATCGATATAGAATTTGAGGTGAAATCAGAAGAAGAAGAGACGTATGTGAGGGATGATCAGCAGTCTATGGAGGAGGATGGAATAACGGGGACATTTATAGAGGAGGACACTCCTACAGAGATCAGCACAGGTGGGTCATTAACACTAAATCCATTCCTCCACCCATACTGCTCACTGATTGGTCCAGAGTAGGGCGGGGACTGGGTGATATCAGCCTGTAATCCCCTGGTCACTTTCCTGAGCTGTGTTCCCCGTCCTGTATTCCTGTATTTCTCTCGGATAATCTTCCTTCTCTGTGCTGCAGACACAATTTATGTCTCTAGACTGGATTTATGGAGATTCTGTGGTTCAGCTGGCAGCAAAAATTTTGATTTTCACCATAGGGTTTGCTTGGCCTAGACACCTGGGGTATGTACCTTGGGTCTTCTGCCCCATGCCTGGGTCTAGTGAGATCTCTGACAGAACAATTCTCCCGGGTTACTTGCTCTGTTATTTGCAGGCTGTGCCGGGTGGAGGGATATGTCTGTATAGTCTCAGACCCAAGTCACTGAGTGCAGTCTCAGGAGATGGGAGGCAGCGGTGTGGGATCTCTGCAACTTGTCTCATGTAAACATTTCATCCGCCACTGATTACTGAATACCAATATCATGAGTCCTAATCCCTGCACTATATACTCTATGTTGTACATTACACACTCCTGACCCCTGCACTATATACTCTATGTTGTACATTACACACTCCTGACCCCTGCACTATATACTCTATGTTGTACATTACACACTCCTGACCCCTGCACTATATACTCTATGTTGTACATTACATACTCCTGACCCCTGAGCTATATATTCTATGTTGTACATTTCATACTCATGACCCCTGCACTCTATACTCTATGTTGTACATTACATACTCCTGACCCCTGCACTATATACTCTATGTTGTACATTACATATTCTTTATTATCTCTGAACAAGAACGGTTGGAGAGCCGGTTTAGGGCCAGGACACATTTGAGTAGATGTAATGACAATTGGCAGACTCCGAGACTTCTATAGGTAGACTGCTATACAGTGGAAGGCCTCCAGCCGGACACCACTTCTGTATAGGTAGGACCGCTGTCTCCTATGGTAACAAATCTTGTTACAGTCACTAACGCTAGTTCTACATAACTCTTGGTAACACAGAATAGTTCTCTTCTTCTCACACAGTCTCTCACTGCAGATCTTCTCTCCCTGAGCTCCCGGTCTCTCATTAGTAGGGATGAGCTTTATGTTCGGGTCGAACATGATTTCTGTTCGCCCGTTCATCAAAAAACGAACATTATGGGGCGTTCGCGCCAAATTCGAGCGCTGCGTCACGCACCATAATGCACTGTGAGATCGCAGTGCATTGCTATGTGATGATTGGCCAAAGCATGCACTATGACCCTAATACTTTGGCCAATCACAGCGCCATCAGCAAAGAGAGTCATAATTGGCCAAAGGCAGGGTGCCTTTGGCCAATCATGGCTCAGGGGGACTAAGTCCACGCCCCATACTATACACAGGGCCGACGTGCATGCGGCCTTATAGTGTGTTATTGGCGTGGACAGAAACAGAGTGTCATTTAGATTGAGCAGGCAGGTGATTCAGTTAGCTGCAGTGCATTTAATATATATATATATATATATATATATATATATATATATATATATATATATATATATATATATATATATATATATATATCCACTGCATCCAGTGTAGCTAGATCTGACTGCAGGCCGTTCCTGCTGTACTTTTTCTAATATACTTTCAGGCAGGCAGGTCATTCAGTGAGCTGCAGTCCATTCAATTATATATATACAGTCTCCTACATATATATATCCACTGCATCCAGTCTAGCCAAACCTATCTCCTTTTTTTTTCGGCGTTGAGCCATAACATGCAGAAGAGTTGGTGGAGTGGATAACAAAGCCGTCCTCATCCTCTGTCACCCAGGCTCCGAGTAGTTTGCCTGCCAATGCAGTTGCCACAGCGGCCTATTCCATCGGCTCCATGTCATCAGTCAATCCTTGCCTAGCCCCACCATCGTGCACAGAGGAGTCCCCCGAACTGTTCGACCACAGTGTCGGGTACATGCTGCAGGCGGATGCGCAGCGTTTTGAAGGCTCTGATGATGGTTCCCAGGTTGAGGAAGGGAGTAACGTGATCCTAGAGAGAGGGGGTGCCCAAGAAGGACAAGAAACTGGCAGTCATGTTCCCCCAGATGCAGCATACTGCCAAGTTTGAATAAAGAATGATGAGCGCAAACTAAAAATCTAAAAGTGAATATAAAGACAGTCCATAGGGGACTGATAACAATCAATAAAGATATGCAGGGAATTCGAGATTAGTGAAATAACCCAAAACTGATAATAAATCCAAAAATAAAAGTCCAAATATATAAATCAAAGTTTGGATAAATCAATCTAGTGTGCCAGTGATAAACAAAACTTCTGCACTTCGGGCATCAATGTGGACAATCTTGATAACTCTTTGCTTAGCCTGGGCTCGCAGTGCGCTTACCTCCAGACACTAGGTCATGCGTGTCAACGAAATCCTCCCAAAACTGGAACAGAATCCAAACAGTGGGTAACTCGTGTTGCACGGAATCTTCCCAGTGCTGAGATAGAATCGAGGGGCGTTCTCTGTATCCAATACCAGTATAGGTCCAGGCGCAGCGAAGTCGACTCCACAGGATAGCCACAAGGTGTATCAGGAGCAAATGTAGAAATAAAAAGCTCTCATGGTGAAGTATGCAAGCACTTTAAAATTTAATAAAGGTAAAAATGTGCTTACATTGAAGAAACGAATAAAACGCCAAACAGCGGCACTTCCGGTGGACGGTCAGGGTGTCACGTCACTTCCGGTCACATCTAACCTTATGCATTACGTCACGACACGTGACTTCATCGGAGGTTACTGAGTGACTAATGGATACTGCCTTATATTGATACAAACAGACTACCATCAATTAATAATTGGATAATGTTTAGGACCCCATTGGTTAATTGTTATGAAACGTTTATCTATCCAATATTGGTGTCCTTAGTCTGTTATCTTGTCATTTATATACATATTTTATTTTGACAAGTTTTAATGTGGGTTTTACATTTAATTGAATATAATAAATTTTTGGCATTTTGAGTTGTGCATATTCAATATGTCCGTTGTTTTTAGCGTGACATGGTCTGGTCCGTATTTCTGTTACGTCACCAGTTCAAATAAATAAATATTTTTTTCCCTTATCTTTGCCCTTCTCTAAAATGGCCGCAGCCTAGCTCTGTTCAAATGCCATTTTGTAATCTAAAATAGCTGCTGGACCATTTCCTGTTTGTATCAATATAAGGCAGTATCCATTAGTCAAAGGCACAATTTTCCCCTACTTTCATACATCCGACTTACAAACGACTCCTACTTACAAATGGAGGGAGACAACAGGAAGTGAGAGGAAATCTACCCCTAGGAAGGGAAATTCTCTCCTGTAAGAGTTGATATGGGAAAAAGGTGTCTCCTCTCCACTGATGCTTTATCACCAATCCTTGTTTCCCTAATAACCCCAAATTTTCTAAATCCAATTGTCATTGGGACAGAAAGTGAGGTGAAATCTTCTGAACACGGGGCACAGACAGCAAAACAAATGTTACAGGGGTGATAACCCTTCCCTATGTTTTCCAAAAAGCTTAAAATTCGATTTTTTGGCTGGAGCTACACTTACAAAATGTACCAGTTCCAAATTACAAACAGATTCAACTTAAAAACAAACCTCCAGTCCCTGTCTAGTTTGTAACCTGGGGACCGCCTGTATACTGCTGTTCAGAGTATATAGAGCATGGGTGCTCAACCTGTGGCTCTCCAGCTGTTGCAGAACTTCAAGTCCCATCATGCCTCTGCCTTTGGGAGTCATGCTTGTAACAGTCAGTAGCTTGCAATGTCTCATGGGAATTGTAGTTCTGAAACAGCTGGAGAGCCACAGGTTGAGCACCCATGATATAGAGCCTGCGGGCACTTTAGATTTTTCACGTTCGGGCCCATTAAACTTTAACGGTGTTCGAATGTTCACACAAACTTTCGGTCCATTCGCTTGTTCTGCCGCAAACCGAACCGGGAGGTGTTAGGCTCCTCCCTACTCACTGGACTTCCAGATTCAGTGGCCACTGAATCTCCTGAGCTCTTCTACAGCTAACCCGCTGTATATTTCTCAAGCGTCACCCCCGCTATCCTGCTGGGTCCCTGGCTTGGCACCTGCTGAAGCTTTCCCACTTCTTCACTGTCCCAGGCTGGTGAGAAGATTGCTCTGGTTCTGGCTCCAGCTTACTAACTGTAGTCTCCGGTAACAAGGTGGATGGTCCATTAGTGGCGACAGCTTCCCCTCCACCTCCGACCATAACTGGTTCCCCGTTCGGCTGAATCTTTACTCTCGGTTGGAATCCAATCCTGCAGTCCCAACCCTGCGCTGCTTCTCTTGCTTCTGGATAGGCCTCAGGCTTCCGGCCTAAGAACCCGGGCGACAGAACACACGTCCACCCAGACAGCCGTCCAGGTGGCACAGAACCTCGATCACCTGACTCCACCCAAATAAATAGGCTCTCCCAGCAGGCCAAGGGACCAAAGAAACCCCTGCCAATTGGCTGAGACACCCCATCCATTCATAATCCGACCTTGCTACACCCTTGTCTATCTAGTGCCACCTAGTGACAGAAGAGAAAAGGTGCAGCAATCCAAAGTTAGAGAGGAATCGGTAGATCTCCTAACAATAAGCAAGGATAACTACCACCTGGTGAACTCAATTTATTAGCCACCCTTCCTAAACACCAGGGTGCTACATGTTCATTACATACTCCTGACCCCTGCACTATATACTCTATGTTGTACATTACATACTCCTGATCCCTGCACTATATACTCTGTATTGTACATTACATACTCCTGACCCCTGCACTATATACTCTATGTTGTACATTACATACTCCTGACCCCTGCACTCTATACTCTATGTTGTACATTACATACTCCTGACCCTCGTCCTATAATCCCCTCATCACTGTCACTCCTATAAAAGACAGTTCTCGTTGTTTCCCCACTCTCTGATAAGGTCCATGAATAAAGAAATGATCTGGTAGGAGATCAGAGGACCCATTTACTAGTTACCTTGAGGGGGGAATTGTAAGATCCTCAGAGACAAAGCTGCCTGATGTGGGCGGAGTCCTGGTTTAGGGGAACCAATCTGCTCATGTCTAGTAATAATCTTTGTATTTCTATTTTAGTAGATGGACGGGAGATGAGGAAAACCTCAGAGGATTGTCTCACTTTGTCTCCAGACTGTAAAGTAGAAGATGAGTACATCACACAGTATAGTCCAGGAGAAAACCCGACTACCTCAAATGTCCATCCGGCACCACACAGTGTAGATGGACCATTGTATTCCTCTTATCCTGAGGAACCTCCGACTGTGCGGGACGGTGCCGGACCATCGTATTCCTTTTATCCTGAGGAACCTCAGACTGTGCGGGACGGTGCCGGACCATCGTATTCCTCTTATCCTGAGGAACCTCAGACTGTGCGGGACGGTGCCGGACCATCGTATTCCTCTTATCCTGAGGAACCTCAGACTTTGCGGGACGGTGCCGGACCATCGTATTCCTCTTATCCTGAGGAACCTCAGACTTTGCGGGACGGTGCCGGACCATCGTATTCCTCTTATCCTGAGGAACCTCAGACTGTGCGGGACGGTGCCGTCCTTCCAACAGATAAGAAGTTTTTCTTTTCTGAGTGCGGTCTTAATACGCATACAAAATCTCACACTGGGGAGAAGCCTTTTTCCTGTTCTGAGTGCGGAAAATGTTTTTCGGTGAAGTCCAGTCTTTCCACACATCAGAGATCTCACACGGGGGAGAAGCCCTTTTCCTGTTCTGAGTGCGGGAAATGTTTTTTACGGAAATCAAATCTTTCCACACATAAGAGATCTCATACGGGGGAAAAGCCGTATTCCTGTTCTGAGTGCGGGAAATGTTTTTCAGTGAAGTCCCATCTTTCCACACATCGGAGATTACACACGGGTGAGAAGCCTTTTTCCTGTTCTGAGTGTGGGAAATGTTTTTCACAGAAGCCCCATCTTTCCGCACATCAGAGATCACACACGGGGGAGAAGCCTTTTTCCTGTTCTGAGTGCGGGAAATGTTTTTCAGATAAGTCCCATTTTTCCACACATCAGAGATCGCACACGGGGGAGAAGCCTTTTTCCTGTCTTGAGTGTGGGAAATGTTTTTCACAGATGTCTAGTCTTTCCACACATCAAAGATCACACACGGGGGAGAAGCCTTTTTCCTGTTCTGAGTGCGGGAAACGTTTTTCAATGAAGTCCAAGCTTTCCACACATCAGAGAATACACACGGGGGAGAAGCCGTATTCCTGTTCTGAGTGCGGGAAATGTTTTTCAGAGAAGTCCAAGCTTTCCATACATCAGAGAATACACACGGGGGAGAAGCCTTATTCCTGTTCTGAGTGCGGAAAATGTTTTTCAACGAAGTCCAAGCTTTCCACACATCAGAGATCACACACGGGGGAGTGGCCTTTTTCCTGTTCTGAGTGCGGGAAATGTTTTTCACAGAAGTCCATTCTTTCCATACATCAGAGATCACACACAGGGGAGTGGCCTTTTTCCTGTTCTGAGTGCGGGAAATGTTTTTCAGTGAAGTCCAAGCTTTCCACACATCAAATGTCTTGTATGTGAATGTTGCTGGACATGTGGGGAAGAAGCACACCCTGATATACGGGTGAAACTCGAAAAATTTGAATATGGTGCAAAAGTTCATTTATTTCACTAATGCAACTTAAAAGGCGAGACTAATATATGAGAGAGACTCGTTACATGCAAAGCAAGAGGGTTCAAGCCGTGATTTGTCATCATTGTGATGATTGTGGCTTCCAGCTCATGAAAACCCCAAATCCACAATCTCAGAAAATTCCAATATTCCATGCAATCAATAAAACACGGATTGTACAGAGAAGGATATCGCACCTCTGAAAAGTAGAAGCTGCGTATTAATTGTGTGAAAATAGTGCAGCGCTACGTATCTATAAATCTTATAGAAACAAATAATTATACATTCCATAAAACTATTTATGAAAAAAGAAATAAATGATAAAAAAACAGTTCATATGGAGGTTTCCAAAGCTGTCACCGCTGTGAAAAATCCGATTTAAATGGATCCAATATTCAGTGCGCACCCCCAAAAAAATTTGTGTTCCTCGTACACAAATTCCCCCTTAATATCCGTGTTTATTTTGTCCTTTTCCCCCATTTTCTATGGTGTGATCTTTTCTACAATACTTTGTTATAATAATGGAACACGTTGTGTATTGTATTGTACGACTCCGCCTCCACATTCCAGACAAGTCATTTTCCTGACCAATCGCATTTCTACCTTTTTACTATTTCCTGATTCTATGACTGTAATCTGTTTAAAAGTAAAAATTATAATAAAAAAATGTATTGAAGAGAAAAAAAAGTTGTGTGTGTCGGTGGAATGAGAACAATTGCTGGTGGTGTTGTCACCTGTCACACCCGTCACACCTGGTTTCCCGGCCAATGCACCAGATAAATGTTGCAGCAAAACGGCTCTTTGAGTTCTGGGAAACCAGGAATGGACTCCGGACACGGACTCCAGGAAAACAAACCTTTTATTTCACCAGGGAAAGGAGCGACTCACCCCAGGATGCCAAGTGGCCTCTTCTAGGCGTTTACAACATATAGATTTCCTCTTGTATAGACATTCCTTGGAACTTCGTAAAACATCTAAAAGCTTGTTAGCGAGTGACATCTGCGGCTTCTCAGTTATCTGTCTAATTTATCATCTACTAAGCTGTAGACATGTGCACTGACCAAACATTTCTTTGTTTTCCTTTCATTTGTTTCTTCGCTTTTCGGGTCATTAGTTATGATCGGCATTCATTAATTTGAAAACCCGGAAATTCAAAATTTATAAAATGTGGAACCTGAGTAAGTTTTCTCCTTCACTGATGGGCACTGTAAGGCTGCACTGATGGGTATATAGGAGTGGCACTGATATGCATCACTGATGGCACTGACAGGCATTGCTAATGAGCACTGATTGGCATATCCCTGGTGGTTCAGGGTGACACACCACAAGAGATCGCCACGCTGCGAACCTCCTAGGGCGATGATTGCCGCTTATCCTGTTGCACATTATATGACACCCAATCAGGATAACTGAACCACTTCCTGGCCGTCATTTTGCTATAGGCTGGGTAGGAAGTGGTTAAATGTCTTCACAGGTCTTCAGGTTAAAGGTAACCCTGAATAATGGGCCTAGTGCAGTGGTCAGGAGTATATCATATACAGGGGTCAGGAATATATCATATACAGAGGTCAGGAGTATATCACATACAGGGGTCAGGAGTATATCATATACAGGGGTCAGGAATATATCATATACAGAGGTCAGGAGTATATCCTATACAGGGGTCAGGAGTATATCATATACAGAGGTCAGGAGTATATCATATACAGAGCTCAGGAGTATATCATATACAGAGGTCAGGAGTATATTGTATACAGTGATCAGGAGTATATTGTATACAGCGGTCAGGAGTATACCATATACAGTGGTCAGGAATATATCTTATACAGAAGTCAGGAGTATATCATATACAGGGGTCAGGAGTATATCATATACAGAGGTCAGGAGTATATTATATACAGGGGTCAGGAGTATATCATATACAGGGGTCAGGAGTATATCCTATACAGGGGTCAGGAGTATATCATATACAGTGGTCGGGATTATATCATATAAAGTGGTCAGGAGTATATCATATACAGAGGTCAGGAGTATATCATATACAGAGGTCAGGAGTATATCATATACAGAGGTCAGGAGTATATCATATACAGGGGTCAGGAGTATATCATATACAGAGGTCAGGAGTATATCATATACAGAGGTCAGGGTCTTCTACTGGCAATAATTAGAGAGAAAAGTCTTTCTTGTACAGTTCTCTCCTTGACACATCGTAGAATGAAGCCGTATTGTTCTTTCAGTGTCATCATCCCGTGTTCTGTCCATTTCCACACCGACACCAACATCTCCTCCACCATCCCGCTGTATTTGTTGTCTCACCATGTTTCCAATGATGGAGATCCAGAGACTGACCGGAGTCTTCTTCTCCATGTCACCAGACCACCTCTTCCTCTACTATTGGGGTGCTGGGCCTTTCTATGACTACTCAGGACCCCCAACCTCTTCTATATGTAGCACTACCCCCGAAGGAGCTGCTGGTTTAGATTTGGGCCTGCCGTTACCTTACTGTTCACCACACTCGTCCCAGGGGTCCCTCTTGAAGAGTTATTCACAAATGTCCGCACCAACACTTAATTTCTTTTTCTTCAAGGGTTTTATTAAACCAGGTTCATCAGAGGGGTGGAGGGATAGGGGAGATTCAGGTACCTTGCTTGTGGATCACGGGTACAGTCTTAGATCCAGAGGACAAATCGGTTCCACACTGGATTCAGCAACAACCGGATAGGCCTCTCTCACTGACCTAGCAGCCGGTGCAAAGCTCGTTCAAAGTCTCTGCCACAGACTTGATGAGTGTCGTCGAGTTGTCACACAGTCCTCTGCCACAAGATCATGTAACCACACACTCTGCAAAGCTCCAAAGAAAGCACACAGTACACGGTGCCAGGATCTTTCAGCCAGGCCGGCAGCACAGTGAGGTAAATTGGCCAGGATGCGTCCTCCAATTGAGCCCCCAATTGTTCGGCTTCTTCCCGCAGGCAAGACCGCACAGGACCACCCCTGGACCAGTAGGCCCCAAAAACTCCTGGGCCTACTCTCAGTTGTGGAGCCTCGGGTGAGCAGGCCCCAAGACTGGACCTTGACTCCTGGTGACAGCGACACCCACAGTCAAGTGGAAGATGTGCAACACAGCAGAACTCGAACAGAAACCCACAATTTGGCATAATATTCTGAGCCAACTACAGCTCAGATAACTAAATTTACAAAATAGCGCCTACTTAACAGGAGCTACATATAGGATTGTGAAAATTTCCATCCTATTTACTAAGAAGCTGAAGAAGATGTCCATGATGTAGATGACGGTTACTTATAGTATGAGCAGCATCACCCTTCACTCTGTCACCAAGACCTAGTCTGGCAATGCCCAGAATAATACCAATTAGTCTCTGACCAATCTCACGGTTTGGATGGAATTTCTCCTTATATCAGTGGTCAGTGTAGTGGTCCCTTACATTGTTGACCAATGGGAGAAGGACCCTCTTATATGTCATCAGTGGGAAGACTGCCCTCCTTACAGATCATTGATGTCAGTTGTTAGAGAGACAGAAATTGTCCATTGCTCAAGGAACCCCTAGAACCCTTTGGAGGAACCCTGGCTGAGAAAGGCTGGACTAGGCAGTAATATATTTCTCTCCCCCTTGGTGGGAGTGGAGATGACCCATCTATAAGGATATACAATACATACACACACAGCACAAGGCCGTGTTCAGACTATGGTGTGCTTTTATGAAAGTGAGATCAGCGGCGATCCCGATTCTCACTGCTGATCTCAGGTCATACCAGGGGAGGGGGGGGGGCAGGGTGGAAATCTCCCCCCGAGCTGGTGACACTATGCACAGCCACCGGCCGCCACTACCAAATGCTGTTTTTGCAGAGCAGGAATATGCCTGCTGGAGCTCTGTTAACACAGGTCACTGCCCCCGCTCACCTCCCACTGTGCAGCCGTGCCTGTGTCAGCTCCGAGGTAGATGGCTGCAGAGCTATGTCTCGTCTCACACATAGCTCAGCCTCAGCGCACACCAGCGCTGACATCCCCTTCTCTCTCTGCAAAGACACAAGGAGAGATAGAGCTCATATGCTCCTCCTTCTTCTGAGTCTGCCCCGCCCACACTCCCCGGGCATGTGTGGGCACTGGACAAAAAGTTTGAACCCAAAAAGAATCCTCCATCCTGGTAAGCTCACCCTCTCTAGTCTATCCTGCCTCTCCTGGCTACCAGTGTATAAAAAAGGGGACTCTGATGTAAGGGGGGCCTCTGTGTGGACTCTGATGTAAGGGGAGCCTCTGATGTAAGGGGGGCCTCTGTGAAGACTCTGATGTAAGGGGGGCCTCTGTGCGGACTCTGATGTAAGGGGGACCTCTGTGCGGACTCTGATGTAAGGGGGGCCTCTGTGTGGACTCTGATGTAAGGGGGGCCTCTGTGCGGACTCTGATGTAAGGGGGGCCTCTGTGCGGACTCTTGTGATCATGAAAAATCCTATACTGTTTTCCTCAATCCATAACTTTTCCACGCTCTATGGGCCACTTGACTGGACTTGCCCCCCAGGCCTAAGGCTGCCAGCCCTCCCCTGGGTCATACACAGTTTATGAAGCTGAGGTAATCAGCGGAGAACATGTTCTCTCCACCGATTATCTCAGCACAGTGAGAATCTGTAACTGACTGTCACAGAAACGGAAAGCAGTTTATGAAGGTGCGATCTCAGCACCTCACTGGCGATCTGTGACAGAATTCTCACTTTCTGATTCACCATCTCAGAGGTGGAGAATCCGAGAGAGAAGCCAAAGCTGGCTGAGTATTGTGGAGGAAGAAGGAAGTCTTTTGTCTTCCATGCTTCACACACAAGCAGCTATACAGTCAGATCCCATCTTCCCCCCAATACACCCCCCAAAATGAGCAGGTTAGGAATTTATAGTGTATGTATATGTGTGTGTTTGTTTATTTCTATGTGTATATATATATATATCTATAGATACACACACACACACATATATATATTAGTCTACCTGCATTAAAATGTTAAAATGCTATTAAAGTCATTTTTATATAATTTTTTATTTATTATTAAAAAAAAAAATTGTAAACCCTAAAATATGGTTTTACCCATGGACTGTTCTATTACAGTTATACAGGGTTTATATTTGTATACTTTATTAAAAAAAAAAATGTAATGATTATAAATGTATTTTTCATTGATATGAATGGTGTATAGCTGCATTACATATGTGGGATTCCATTCATTTACTATACACCATTCACATGTAAATAGGCACATGTATGAGCTTTAAATATTGATAAAAACAATGTTTTTTAATAATTCGGTTAATGTATATTGTTTGGTGGGAATGTAACTTTATTATTTTATTAATGTGTGGTGTATAATGTGTGCTGATTCATGTTCAACTTTTTCTGTATTTTTCACTTCCTCATACTGTAATCCCGCTACATCACGCCAGATTACAGTGAGAGAAGCAGTTCTCAGGAGTTTCCAGCCGTTTGTAGATCGCTCCTCATCTCAACATGAGAATCGATCTACAAAGCTTCATAAACAGGCACTCAGAGGAGAGCGATCTCCCCTGAGAATGCCTGAGAACTGAATAGCGGTATTTTACCGCACTTTCATAAAAGGACACCTATGAGACGTTTCTCTGGGATGCAGTTCCTCTGATCTCCACAAGATGGTGATCTCACTTCTACCATAGAGAGAAGAAGTCTCTATGGAAGACAGGAAGTAATGTCAGGGACAGACAGGAAGTTCCGGGTGAGAGGTGAGTCGGGAGGAAATGGTGAGGAGACATCGCTGGAAGAAGCAGCAGAGGAGGTAATAAGATCTTATCTTCTATTTACACCCAGTAACCCCGTCATGTCCATCCTCTTCCTCCATAGTCAATGTGACGTCTTTTATCTCCAGCAGATGATGATACACACATATATAGTGTGGAGACCTAGATTAACCCCTTCAGGGTCAGAACATTCCCCCACTTACAGGGCCGGAACATTCTCTTCATTTCAGTTTATACTAACAGATTATACGATAATACGGGTTGGTTTTTTTTTTTTTTTTAGAGGTGGACTTATGATTAAGAATGAGCTCCGGCGTGTTCGCATTGAACACGTGCGGAGCCCGCCAGGAAGTCGGCACCCGCGCTGCGCTAATCATTTCCCGATGCTCGGCTGCAGAGATCGGGAAATGTCTGCCTGGCTGTGATTAGCGCAGCGCGGGTGCCGACTTCCTGGCGGGCTCCGCACGTGTTACATAGTTAGTCAGGTTGAAAAAAGACACAAGTCCATCCAGTCCAACCACAAAAAAAAATAAAAAATAAATAAAAAACACAGTAAAATCCACACACCCAACTCCATACCCACAGTTGATCCAGAGGAAGGCAAAAAACCCCAGCGGAGCATGATCCAATTTGCTACAGCAGGGGAAAAAATTCCTTCCTGATCCCCCGAGAGGCAATCGGATTTACCCTGGATCAACTTTACCTACAAATCTTAGTACTCAGTTATATTCTGTACATTTAGGAAAGAATCCAGACCTTTCTTAAAGCAATCTACTGAGCTGGCCAGAACCACCTCTGGAGGGAGTCTGTTCCACATTTTCACAGCTCTTACTGTGAAAAAACCTTTCCGTATTTGGAGGTGAAATCTCTTTTCCTCTAGACGTAAAGAATGCCCCCTTGTCCTCAGTGATGACCGTAAAGTGAATAACTCAACACCAAGTCCACTGTATGGACCTCTTATATATTTGTACATGTTGATCATATCCTCCCTTATTCTCCTCTTCTCAAGAGTGAATAAATTTAGTTCTTCTAATCTTTCCTCATAGCTGAGCTCCTCCATGCCTCTTATCAGTTTGGTTGCCCTTCTCTGCACTTTCTCCAGTTCCCCGATATCCTTTTTGAGAACTGGGGCCCAAAACTGAACTGCATATTCCAGATGAGGTCTTACTAATGATTTGTACAGGGGCAAAATTATATCTCTGTCTCTGGAGTCCATACCTCTCTTAATACAAGAAAGGACTTTGCTCGCTTTGGAAACCGCAGCTTGGCATTGCATGCCATTATTGAGCTTATGATCTACCAAGACCCCCAGATCCTTCTCCACTACAGATCCTTCTCCACTACAGATCCTTCTCCACTACAGATCCCCCCAGTTGTACTCCCCCTAGTATGTATGATGCATATTCTTAGCCCCCAAGTGCATAACTTTACATTTATCAACATTAAACCTCATCTGCCACTCAGTCGCCCAATTAGACAGAGCATTGAGGTCGGCTTGTAAATTGGAGACATCCTGTAAGAACGTTATTTCACTGCATAGCTTGGTGTCATCTGCAAAGACAGAAATGTTACTTTTGATCTCAGACCCAATATCATTTATAAATATATTGAAAAGTAAGGGTCCCAGCACTGAACCTTGGGGTACACCACTGATAACATTGGACCATTCAGAGTAAGAATCATTAACCACGACTCTCTGAATTCTGTCTTTCAGCCAGTTTTCTATCCATTTACAAACTGATATATCCAATCCTGTAGACCTTACCTTACACACAGGGCCGGACTGGCCTACCGGGATACCGGGAAAATTCCCGGTAGGCCGCTTGATTTTGCCTGCTGTATCTGCCTGCAGTGCCTGTCAATCATATCCAATCAGTGGTGGGCCGTAGCTGCGGCCGCCATCGCCGCCGCTCATTTCAGTTGTGCAGGGGTGTCGCCGTCGGCTGCACTGAGTTCCCTGGGGCTACTTTTGCATAGCCTTCCAGTTCCAGACTGTCACTGCAGTAACCAGCCGCGGGCCGGCGGGTTGCGGCCGCCATGCTCACTGCCGCACTTCCCTTCTTACCTACCTAGCTAATCAGTGAGCAGCATCACTGATCATGTGTCTAAGGGGAGGAGCCGAGCAGGAGAAACAAACGTCGGGACATATTCCATCTTCCCGCGCGGCGCCAGGAGTCAGGACAGCCCACAATGTCTCTGTACTGGGTCACGAGTGAGGGGGAGAGAACCGCAGAGGAGAAGTGAACGGCGTCGCCACCCTGCCTTGGAGGCTGGAGCACAAGGTGAAGAAATAGACAATTGCAGTCCGGGGGGGGGGGGGCCGGGGTGACCGGATGGGGGGAGGGGAGTAATGTTTCTGTATGAAAAGTTCTCCATAACCTGATCCCAGTGCCCCCCCCTGTACTCCCCTCCCTCATCCCAGTGTCTCCCCTCCCTCATCCCAGTGTCCCCCCTGTACTCCCCTCCCTCATCCCAGTGTCCCCCCTGTACTCCCCTCCCCCATCCCAGTGTCCCCCCTGTACTCCCCTCCCTCATCCCAGTGTCCCCCCTGTACTCCCCTCCCTCATCCCAGTGTCCCCCCTGTACTCCCCTCCCTCATCCCAGTGTCCCCCCTGTACTCCCCTCCCTCATCCCAGTGTCCCCCCTGTACTCCGCTCCCCTATCCCAGTGTCCCCCCCGTACTCCCCTCCCCTATCCCAGTGTCCCCCCCGTACTCCCCTCCCCTATCCCAGTGTCCCCCCCTGTACTCCCCTCCCCCATCCCAGTGTCCCCCTGTGCTCCCGTCCCAGTGTCCCATATATGCACCCCCCTTCTCTCTCTGTCACCTACCTTTGCTGCCCTTGCAATAAAATTGAAATCTGTATAATAATCTCAGAGAGGATGGGGGGATGGGCATGTGACTTAGGCTACTTTCACACTGGGGCGTTGCGCCGTCGGCAGCAAAGTGTCGCTATTTTAGCAGCGCTTTACTGTTGTTTTTGCGCCCCTGCCCATTTCAATGGGCAGGGGCGCTTTAGAAGCAGTGTATACACCGTTCCTACAGGGCCTCAAAGATGCGGCTAGCTGGACTTTTTTGCGCATCCTGCCAGCGCACCGCTCCAGTGTGAAAGCTTTCACATTGGAGTGAGAAAAGAGGCTCTTTCAGGGCATTTTGTAGGCGCTATTTTGTAGCGCCTGCGAAGTACCTCAGTGTGAAAGTAGTCTAAGACCCCTTTCACACTGAGGCGCTATAACGCAAAAAATAGCGTCTGCAGAGCGCCCTGAAAGAGTGGATACATTCACTCCAGTGTGAAAGCCCAAGTGCTTTCACACTAGAGCGGTGCGCTGGTAGGACATAAAAAAATTTCCTGCAAGCAGCATCTTTGAGGCGCAGTAGGAGTGGCTCCTAAAGCGCCCCTGCCCATTGAAATCAAAGCGGCACTTTGCGGCCATTAAAAGCACCCCGCTAAAAATAGCGGAGCTTTACTGCCGATGCCCCCACCGCCCCAGTGTGGAAGAGGCCTTAAAGTCATCATCATGTGTGATTGTGCGTGTGTGCTAAGCAGACAGGGCCGCTGGTGATCCTACTCCCTCTCTCCCCCTGATATTGCCGCATTTATGGCTGCTGATATTGCCGCATTTATGGCTGCTGATATTTCCGCATTTATGGCTGCTGATATTGCCGCATTTATGGGTGCTGATATTGCCGCATTTATGGCTGCTGATATTGCCGCATTTATGGCTGCTGATATTGCCGCATTTATGGGTGCTGATATTGCCGCATTTATGGCTGCTGATATTGCCGCATTTATGGCTGCTGATATTGCCGCATTTATGGCTGCTGATATTGCCGCATTTATGGCTGCTGATATTGCCGCATTTATGGCTGCTGATATTGCCGCATTTATGGGTGCTGATATTGCCGCATTTATGGGTGCTGATATTGCCGCATTTATGGGTGCTGATATTGCCGCATTTATGGGTGCTGGTATTGCCGCATTTATGGGTGCTGATATTGCCGCATTTATGGGTGCTGATATTGCCGCATTTATGGGTGCTGATATTACTGCAATTATGGGTGCTGGTATTGCCGCATTTATGGGTGCTGATATTGCCGCATTTATGGGTGCTGATATTGCCGCATTTATGGGTGCTGATATTGCCGCATTTATGGGTGCTGATATTGCCGCATTTATGGGTGCTGATATTGCCGCATTTATGGGTGCTGATATTGCCGCATTTATGGCTGCTGATATTGCCGCATTTATGGCTGCTGATATTGCTGCATTTATGGGTGCTGATATTACTGCAATTATGGGTGCTGATATTGCCGCATTTATGGCTGCTGATATTGCCGCATTTATGGCTGCTGATATTGCCGCATTTATGGGTGCTGATATTGCCGCATTTATGGCTGCTGATATTGCCGCATTTATGGCTGCTGATATTGCCGCATTTATGGCTGCTGATATTGCCGCATTTATGGCTGCTGATATTGCCGCATTTATGGGTGCTGATATTGCCGCATTTATGGGTGCTGATATTGCCGCATTTATGGGTGCTGATATTGCTGCATTTATGGGTGCTGATATTACTGCAATTATGGGTGCTGGTATTGCCGCATTTATGGGTGCTGATATTGCCGCATTTATGGGTGCTGATATTGCCGCATTTATGGCTGCTAATATTGCCGCATTTATGGGTGCTGATATTGCTGCAATTATGGGTGCTGATATTGCTGCAATTATGGGTGCTGATATTGCTGCAATTATGGGTGCTGGTAAGGCCATAATTATGGGTGCTTTTACTGCATTCTTGGGTGTTTTTTTTGTTATGGTTATCTTTTTCGGCCGCTAGCGGGGGTTAAAACCTCACCGCTAGCGCCCGAATATCGCGGTAAATACGATGGTATAGCAGCGCTACAAATAGCGCGGCTATACCGTCACCGCGGCTCCACGCCTGAATGTGAAAGCAGCCATAGGCCTCGTACACACGGCCGAGGAACTCGACGTGCCAAACACATCGAGTTCCTCGGCCAGTTCAGCACTGAGGCCGCCGAGGAGCTCGGCGGGGCGAGAGCTCCCATAGAACAACGAGGAAATAGAGAACATGTTCTCTATTTCCTCGCCGAGCTCCTCGTCGGCTTCCTCGGCCGAAAGTGTACACACGGCCGGGTTTCTCGGCAGAATTCAGCCAGAAACTCGGTCGGAAGCTGAATTCTGCCGAGGAAACTGGTCGTGTGTACGGGGCCTAATGCTGTGGGGCTGGTATGAAATTATTTCCAGGGCTGGTTTTCATTCCCAGTCCGGCCCTGCTTACACATGAGCCGTGTGTGCGGAACTGTATCGAACGCTTTTGCAAAATCCAAATATATCACGTCCACAGCCACGCCTCTGTCCAGGGTTTTACTTACCTCTTCATAAAAGAAATCAGGTTTGTCTGACAACTTCTGTCTTTCATGAATCCATGTTGACTGCTGCTTAAAGCGGTAGTTCACCCACAATCCCATGATGTTACCATCGAGACAGGCATTGTAGCGCGAGCTACAGTATGCCTGTCCCGATTTTTTTAACCCCGTACTCACCTCGTAGTCGTCCATCGTAGATTCCGGCTCCCGCGGGGAATGGGCGTGCCTATGGAGAGGGAGGATGATTGACGGCCGGCCCTGGCACGTCACTCTCCCCGAAGACAGCCGGAGTAGGTCTCGGCTCTTCACGGCGCGTGCGCACAGGCTATGCGCACGCGTCGTGAAGACCAAGCCTATTTCGGCTATTTCCGGAGAAGCGTGACGCGCCAGAGCCGGCCGTCAATCATCCTCCGTCTCCAGAGGCACGCCCATTCCCCGGTATCTTCGATGGACGACTACAAGGTGAGTATGGGGGGAAAAAATTCGGGACAGGCATACTGTAGCTCGCGCTACAGTGCCTGATTTAAAGGTAAAAGAAAAAAAATTTTTTTTTTTCGTGTCGATAGGGTGAACCCCCGCTTTAAATAGTTTTTTTCCAGCAAGAACTCATCCATGTGGTCTTTTATTAAACGTTCCAGTATCTTCCCAACTATAGAAGTTAGACTAACAGGTCTATAGTTACTTGGTAAAGACTTTGTTCCCTTTTTAAATATGGGCACCACATTGGCCCTGCGCCAATCCAGTGGTACTATTCCTGTCTTTAATGAGTCCCTAAATATTAGATACAGTGGCTTTGAAATGACAGAGCTCAACTCACCTAGGATCCGTGGATGGATGCCATCAGGTCCAGGTGCTTTATCCACCTTTATTCTGTCTAAATATTTCTGGACCATATCACTTTTGAGCCATTGTGGATTTGGGGCTGTGTCACTCCCACCCCCATTTTGGGCATGAGCTCCCCCATGCTCCATTGTATACACAGAGCTGAAGAAAACATTTAATACATTTTCCTTCTCTTTGTCCCCAGTCACCCACTCTAGATTATTTAGTAAGAGTATTATTCAGTGAGGTTCCACACACGCCGGAGCTCATCCTTACTTATGATAGTTGATTTTGATTTTATAATTTTTATGGAGGAAGAAATAACTATTCCTGATGTCTGTGAAGGTTCAACACAAGGGATGTGTCTGGATGATGACTTTATATTTGTAAGTATCAGGTGATGTCACTGTCTATTTCCCTATGTAGGAGTATTTAGAAGGACACAAGGATCTCTACAAGGACGTCATGATGGACAATCAGCCGCCCCTCACATCACCGGGTAAGAGGAGACTTTATTGTAAAGGAGAGAGCAGTACAGAGGCTCCACCTAGATCCCCCATCATCTGATAAACACATAGAAACAATGTATTCAGTCAGTGTGTGTGTTTCCTACAGATGGATCCAGTAATGGGAACCCACCAGAGAGATGTCCCCGTCCTCTGTATTCCCGGGATTCCACACAGGAAGGTCACACCATCCCCCACCATCATCAGGTAGATGAGGAACAATCACTGATAGTATCATTAAGATCTGTACATTATCTGCATTGTTACCATTGATGTCATTTTTATTCTATATTCAGAGTGGAAACCTGAGAGATCCTAAAGTTGAGGTTAAAGAAGAGATAAAAGAGGAGGATGATGAGGATGGGGTGATGAAGGAAGAACACACCATTCCCCACCATCATCAGGTAGATGAGGAACAATCACTGATAGTATCATTAGGATCTGTACATTATCTGCATTGTTACCATTGATGTCATTTTTATTCTATATTCAGAGTGGAAACCTGAGAGATCCTAAAGTTGAGGTTAAAGAAGAGATAAAAGAGGAGGATGATGAGGATGGGGTGATGGAGGAAGAACACACCATCCCCCACCATCATCAGGTAGATGAGGAACAATTATTGGTGGTTATGATTTATACACAAACATGTTTATTATAATGAATGTTTTATTATATATTCAGAGTGGAAACCTCGGTGATGATGATATTAAAGAAGAGTATAAAGAGGAGGATGAGGAGTATGGAGTGATGGAGGAGTTTTCAGAAGGACACAAGGATATGATGGAGCCACCTAATACCAGGAACCCACCAGAGAGATGTCCCCGTCCTCTGTATTCCCGGGATTCCACACAGGAAGGTCACACCATCCCCCACTGTTACAAGGTCGGTGGGGCGGAGCATCTAGAACATGGACTGGTGGAGATGATGTGTGGATTTTGTATGTAAGTTTATATCTTACAGATGATCTTCTCTCTCATTCTCTTGGTTTAGAGTGGAGATCCAATCGATATAGAATTTGAGGTGAAATCAGAAGAAGAAGAAGAGACGTATGTGAGGGATGATCAGCAGTCTATGGAGGAGGATGGAATAACGGGGACATTTATAGAGGAGGACACTCCTACAGAGATCAGCACAGGTGGGTCATTAACACTAATTCCATTCCTCCACCTATACTGCTCACTGATTGGTCCAGAGTAGGGCGGGGACTGGGTGATATCAGCCTGTAATCCCCTGGTCACTTTCCTGAGCTGTGTTCCCCGTCCTGTATTCCTGTATTTCTCTCGGATAATCTTCCTTCTCTGTGCTGCAGACACAATTTATGTCTCTAGACTGGATTTATGGAGATTCTGGGGATCAGCTGGCAGCAAAATGTTGATTTTCATCATAGGGTTTGCTTGACCTAGACACCTGGGGTATGTACCTTGGGTCTTCTGCCCCATGCCCGGGTCTAGTGAGATCTCTGACAGAACAGTTCTCCCGGGTTACTTGCTCTGTTATTTGCTGGCTGTGCCGGGTGGAGGGATATGTCTGTATAGTCTCAGACCCAAGTCACTGAGTGCAGTCTCAGGAGATGGGAGGCAGCGGTGTGGGATCTCTGCAACTTGTCTTCAGGAAACATTTCATCCGCCACTGATTACTGAATACCAATATCATGAGTCCTAACCCATCACTATATACTCTATGTTGTACATTACATACTCCTGACCCCTGCACTATATACTCTATGTTGTACATTACATACTCCTGACCCCTGCACTATATACTCTATGTTGTACATTACATACTCCTGTCCCCTGCACTATATACTCTATGTTGTACATTACATACTCTTTATTATCTCTGAACAAGAACGGTTGGAGAGCCGGTTTAGGGCCAGGACACATTTGAGTAGATGTAATGACAATTGTCAGACTCCGAGACTTCTATAGGTAGACTGCTATACAGTGGAAGGCCTCCAGCCGGACACCACTTCTGTATAGGTAGGACCGCTGTCTCCTATGGTAACAAATCTTGTTACAGTCACTAACGCTAGTTCTACATAACTCTTGGTAACACAGAATAGTTCTCTTCTTCTCACACAGTCTCTCACTGCAGATCTTCTCTCCCTGAGCTCCCGGTCTCTCACTAGTAGGGATGAGCTTTATGTTCGGGTTGAACATGAGTTCCACCCTAACATTGGCTGTTCGCCCGTTCATCGAAAAACAAACATTATGGGGCGTTCGCACCATATACGAGCGCCGCGTCACGCCCCATAATGCACCGCGAGACTGCAGTGCATTGCTGTATGATGATTGGCCAAAGCATGCACTATGACCCGCATACTTTGGCCAATCCCAGCACAGTCATTCAAAGAGAGCCATAATTGGCCAAAGCAGGCTGCCTTTGGCCAATTATGGCTCAGGGGGACTAAGTCCACGCCCCACCTGCACATCGGCCCTGTGTAGTGTGTTGTTGGCGTGGACAGAGACAGAGTGTCATTTAGATTGAGCAGGCAGGTGATTCAGTTAGCTGCAGTGCATTTAATATATATATATATATATATATATATATATATATATACACAGTCTCCTACACACATATATATATATATATATATATATATATATATATATTGTAAGCTGGGGGATAGGTAGCAGGTACAAACACTCCCTGGGATGAGCAGGCACAGATACCAAGTCCATAATACAAGTGACAAACAGTGGGGTGTTTATTGGTACTATATACAAAGTCTTTTTACAGGTGCTGTACAGTGTGCAGAAAAACAAAACAAAAGTAATTAAACAAAAGCCTATCCGTGTCCCGGCTCTAACTATACAATATGGACGCCCTCACTACCAGGCTGAACAAACCTACAGCTTGTCAGCTTCCACATCGATTGCTTAACAGTTTTGTTTACCAACCTTCTTGCTCTCACAGACCAACTCTATCTGTGTGTCCCAGGGCAGAGCAAAGGCTGTCTGCTCAGGTGAGCTTAAATTGGCCTGGGGGAGAGGGCCAACACCTGTACTGGATCAGAGATCCCTGAACGTATAAGAGAGGAGCCTGGGAGAGGTGTAAACCCCGAACAGGACTTTTCCAGGCTCTCTCTGGGACGCTCTGCTACACATCCTCCCCCCTTGTTTCAACCCCAGGGTTGGAAAACCTGTAGCCCAACAGGAGTGAACACGGGACAGGGCATCTACATTCCCCATCTCCACACCCGGCCTGTGTTTTACCGTGAAGGAGTAATCCTGTAGGGCCAAAAACCACCGGTTCACCCGTCTATTCGTCACCTTCTTTTGGGCCTTCCATTTCAGGGGAGCATGGTCAGTTATCAACTGAAAATGGCGGCCTAACAAGTAGTACCTGAGTGCATCCACGGCCCACTTTATGGCTAAACACTCCTTTTCAATGACTGCATATTTTTTCTCATGGTCATTAAGCTTTCTGCTTAGGTACACGACAGGGTGTTCTTCCCCATTGTGTACCTGTCACAGTACTGCCCCGACACCTACATCAGAGGCATCCGTTTGAACCAAAAAGTCTTTGGTGAAATCGGGGGAGTAAATTTGGGATAAACCTTCTATAATACCCCGCAATGCCAAGAAAAGCCCTGACCTGCTTTTTATTTGCAGGACGTGGCCACTCCTGGATGGCTTCTATTTTATTCACCTGGGGCTTTATGACACCACGGCCAATAGTGTAGCCCAAATACTTGGCTTCCTCTAGACCAATGCCACATTTTTTGGGATTTGCCGTAAATTCTTTGTTGAAGAGGGAATCAAGGACAGCCTGGACACGGGGCAAGTGAGACTCCCAGTCAGTGCTATGTAGCACTATGTCATCTAGATAGGCTGCTGCATACTGTCGGTGAGGCCTTAGGGTCCTGTCCATAGCCCTCTGAAACGTTGCAGGGGCATTTTGCAACCCAAAAGGCATCCTCTTATATTGAAAGGATCCCTCCGGGGTTACAAATGCAGTCTTCTCTTTGGCGCTAGCAGTCAGGGGTATTTGCCAATACCCTTTTGTCAAGTCCAAAGTGGTCAGATAGCGAGCTTTGCCAAGTCGGTCTATAAGTTCGTCTACTCTGGGCATTGGGTACGTGTCAAACTTTGTCACTGCATTAAGCTTCCTAAAGTCATTGCAGAACCTCCAAGTGCCATCCGGTTTTGGGACTAACACGATGGGGCTAGACCAGTCACTATTAGATTCCTCAATGACATCTAGCTCCAACATCCTTCTAACTTCATCACTGATGTCCTTTCTCGTCGCTTCAGGAATTTGGTACGGCTTGAGCTTGACACGGACCCCCGGTTCAGTAACAATATCATGCTAAACTGCTGAGGTCGTGCCAGGCAACTCTGAAAACTTCTCTCTATTCCTTATCAGGAACTCTCTAGCTTCCTGTTTTTGGGAATATGACAGGGTGTCTGGAATCGTGACCTCAGGGATCAGAGGGGACTCATTACCTTTAGGCGTTACAGGGAGGGACCTCGCAGTCAATGCCAGTCTATCCTTCCAGGGCTTTAACAGATTTATGTGGTAAATTTGTTCGGGCTTCCTTCTACCCGGTTGATACACCTTGTAATTGACCTCCCCAACTTTTTCAATTACTTCAAAGGGACCCTGCCACTTAGCCAGGAACTTGCTCTCAACAGTGGGGACCAATACGAGGACCCTGTCACCAGGTGAGAAAACACGGAGTTGGGCCCCCCTGTTGTATATTCTCTGTTGGGCTGCTTGGGCCTGCAGTAAGTGTTCCTTTACCATCGGCATGATTGCTGCAATCCTCCTGCATTTGAGCGATATGCTCAATGACACTTTTTTCTGTTCCCCCTCCCAAGTTCCCTTGGCTATGTCTAAGAGTCCCCGCGGGTTTCTCCCATAAAGCGGCTCAAATGGAGAGTACCCCGTAGAGGACTGGGGAACCTCCCTGATGGCGAACATCAAGTACGGTATCAGAAAGTCCCAGTTTCTCCCATCCTTGTCCACAACCTTCTTTAACATACTCTTTAATGTCTTATTGAAGCATTCCACCAAGCCATCCATTTGAGGATGATACACCGAGGTTCGCAACTGCGTCACCTTAAATAACTTGCACAGCTCCCTAGTCATTCGTGACATAAACGGGGTACCCTGGTCTGTAAGGATTTCTTTAGGGATGCCAACCCGACTGAACACCATAAACAGCTCTTTGCAATGTTTTTAGCAGACGCGGCGCGTAAGGGAACGGCCTCAGGGTAACGGGTAACGTAATCCATAATCACGAGGATATGCTGATGACCACGGGCAGATTTGGGGAGCGGACCCACAAGGTCCATGGCAATCCTTTCAAAGGGAACTTCAATAATGGGCAAGGGCACTAAAGGACTTCGGAAATGGGGCTGCGGGGCTGACATCTGACACACAGGACAGGATTGACAATAATTCTCAATATTTTTCTGTATCCCAGGCCAGTAAAACCTGCGCAACACTCTTTCAGTGGTTTTCTCAACCCCTAAATGGCCTCCTAGCAAGTGCCTATGAGCAAGTTCCAACACCACCCGCCTATATGGCTTAGGGACCACCAACTGCTCAACCACTTCATCATTCATTTTACATACACGATACAGTAAATCCTCATTGCTGCTGAAATAAGGAAATCAGGGCCTGTCCCCTGGTTCAACAGGTACATCATTAATCACCATTACATTTTCCCAGGTCCTGGTGAGGGTAGGGTCTTTTCTCTGCTCAGTACCAAAATTTTCCTTGTGCACATTAAGGTCAGCAAACTCCAACGTAGGCTCAGAGTCAGCAGACGGCTGTACGGCTCTACTGGTTGTGAGGACTTCCTCAGGCTCCTCCAGCTCTCCTGCCATAACTGAGAAAGGAAAACTCGGAGAGCCCCGAGATGAGTCCCCTGAACCCACAATATCAGAAGTAGCCAGGAGTTCTGGCTCTGCGACTGATTCAGGTACTGCGATCGGGTCGGGGACGATCCCACAGTTCCCAAAACGTAGGGAAGTCCCTACCAATGATGGCCTCATGCACCCAGTGGGGCACAAGTCCGACCGCATGGGACACCGTACCTAAGCCAGTTTTAAACTGAACAGTGGCTATAGGATACTCCCGGGAATCGCCATTTCATTAAGATTCACAGTTTCAACCAACTCAGCTGTAACCAAAGTAACTAGACTTCCAGAGTCCAGCAAGGCCGTAATAGGCTTATTATTAACAGTCATTTGACACATGTGTTTCCCCACATTTAGCGCTGCAGCGCATGAAACAGCAGCAAACATAGACTGCCTTCTAATGGACGGATCACACTGCATTGGTTCATCAGTCAATGGACAGTTTGCTGCAACATGTCCCAGTTCTTGGCAATGAAAACACCTGATGTTTCCCCAGTTCGGTTTGCTGACAGGCAGTGGTTTCCCTTGTTTGGGACACCAAACTTCAGTCCTGGCACCAAAAATCCTCCCCCCTACTTCCTTGCCATGCTTACCACCCACTTCCCCTAAAACAGTCTTACCAGTTGCCTGGGGAGACCGTGGCTTTGGGTGGAAAGTCTGTGCGGCTGTTGGGGTGGTGACCAGGTTCTAAGCAGCAAAGTACCTCTCAACGAGTTCCACCAGGTTATCTGCCGAATTGGGGTCTCCTTGACTCACCCACTTCTGCAGGGGGATTGGCAGTGACCTCAGGAACTGGTCCATGACCACAGGCTCCACTATTTGTGGCGCAGACAGGGACTCCGGCTGTAGCCATTTTTGCACCAGGTGGATTAGATCGAACATCTGCGATCTTGGGGGCCTCTCAACTTGGAAGAACCAGCTGTGGACCCGCTGTGCTCGAACGGCCAAGGTGTCACACCAGAATTTCCTGCTTGACCTTCTCATAGTCTCCCGCTTCTGCCGACTCCAGATCATAGTAGGCCTTCTGCGATTCACCAGACAGTAAGGGGGCGATCAGTCCTGCCCACTTGGTTTTAGGCCAACCTTCCCTCTCAGCGGCCTGTTCAAATGTTAGTAGGAAGGCCTCTGGATCATCATCCGTAGTCATCTTGGACAGAAAGCGAGCCACATGGATGGCTGAAGGCTTGCTTCCAATATCCTTGATTTCCGCAGGTGCCCACTGTGCTAGCGTTTCTGCAACCTTAGTCAGGGTTTTCCTATCCGCTTCTGCAGCAGTGGCAAGCTGTTCAAACAGCCTCTGCGATTTCTCCGGTACAGCACCAATCTGCCACTGCGATTGCTCTTGTGCAGCACTAATCTGTTGGTACAGGGCCTTTGTTTGCTCCTGTGCAATAGCATTGGCTTGCTGCAGTGCAGCATTGGATAACACCATTTGTTTGAGGATTTCCTCCATGTTGTCACTTTAGGTACTGGCCTTTTAAATAGTAACTTACTACTGCTGGTCGCAGCCTCCACCATATGTAAGCTGGGGGATAGGTAGCAGGTACAAAAGCTCCCTGGGATGAGCAGGCACAGATACCAAGTCCATAATATAAGTGACAAACAGTGGGGTGTTTATTGGTACTATATACAAAGTCTTTTTACAGGTGCTGTACAGTGTGCAGAAAAACAAAAGTAATTAAACAAAAGCCTATCCGTGTCCCGGCTCTAACTATACAATATGCACGCCCTCACTACCAGGCTGAACAAACCTACAGCTTGTCAGCTTCCACATCGATTGCTTAACAGTTTTGTTTACCAACCTTCTTGCTCTCACAGACCAACTCTATCTGTGTGTCCCAGGGCAGAGCAAAGGGTGTCTGCTCAGGTGAGCTTAAATTGGCCTGGGGGAGAGGGCCAACACCTGTACTGGATCAGAGATCCCTGAACGTATAAGAGAGGAGCCTGGGAGAGGTGTAAACCCCGAACAGGACTTTCCCAGGCTCTCTCTGGGACGCTCTGCTACAATATATATATATATATATATATATATATATATATATATATATATCTCCACTGCATCCAGTGTAGCCAAGCCTATATCTGACTGCAGGCCATTCCTGGCGTACTTTTTCTAATAAACTAAAGGCTCTGATGATGGTTCCCAGGTTGAGGAAGGGAGTAACGTGAGCCTAGAGAGAGGGGGTGCCCAAGAAGGACAAGAAACTGGCAGTCATGTTTCCCCATCTGTAGCATACTGCCAAGTTTGCTCCAGTGACGAGGAGGGAGGGGATGATGAGGTCACTGACTCTACTTGGGTGCCTGATAGAAGAGAGGAGGAGGAGGAACATCTCCAATGAGGCAGAATGCCCTCCAGGGGGCAGCTTTATGACAGCCACCCTATTTCATCACACCACAGAGCTAAGCATGTGCAGGGCGCTGCTGACTCCCCGCGTATTTTGAAAAGTTCTTTGGTGTGGGCCTTTTTTGACATGTGCAGCAGATCGCACCGTTGCGGTTTGTAACATATGTCTGAAGCGTGTCAAGCGCGGCCAAAACAGCAGCCGCTTGGGCACCACATGCTTGACCAGACATATGTCGACCTCCCATGCAGTCCGTTGGCAATAGCACTTAAAAGACCCACATGAAAGAACAAGGCGGACCTCTCCTTGCTCCTCATCAGCTGGGATCTCCAACCCCACTATACCTTCAGTCCTCTCAGAAACCTGCACTGAGAGGAATGAAGGTGTAGAATTAGGTGTCCCAAGTACTTGTGGGAAATCTGCTAGCAGTACACCAACATCCGATTGTAGCAGGCAAATTTCCCTACCCATGTTGCTAAATCGTGGAAAGAAATTTGATCCCAGCCATCCACATGCTCAGCGTCTGAATGCTACCTTGGCTACTGCATCTGCACTGCAACTGCTGCCTTTTCAGCTGGTAGACTCTGCCCCCTTTTGTGAATTTGTGGAATGTGCGGTACCTCAGTGGCAGGTTCCCAAACGCCATTTATTTTCACGGAAGACCATTCCGATTCTCTACCAGCATGTGGAAGGCAATGTCTTGGCCTCGTTGGACAGGGCGGTCAGCAGTAAGGTGCATATTACCGCTGACTCATGGTCCAGCAGGCATGGACAGGGACGTTACCTTTCTTTCACGGTGCACTGGGTAACTCTGCTGGCAGCTGGGAAGGATGCAGGACAGGGTGCAGTATTGTTGGAGCTTGTTCTGCCACCACACCTCTAAAATGCTAGTGGTGGCTCTCTCCTCCACCCCCTCCTCTTCTTCCTCTATGGCCTTTTCCTCTGCAGATTTGTCCTCCTGAACCAGCGAAGCTCCATAGACGTTCAAGGGGCTACGCAAGCACTCGGGCAAAAGGATGCCATGCGGTGCTTAAGTTGGTCTGCTTAGGGGACAGGAGCCACACTAAGGCAGAAAATATGTCAGCTCTGCAGGGGCAGGCTCAGAGGTGGTTGACGCCACGCCAGCTTCAGCCAGGAATGGTTGTAGGCACCAACCTACTCTCCGCCCTCCGACATGGACACTTGACCCATGTGCCCTGTTTTCAGGAACTTTCCCAGAATTTATCCACCCTTTGCAGAGGGAGCAGAGGATGAAACATCTTTGGGAGGCCTTGCAGAAAGGTTTGTGCTGGACAACGTGTTGCTGAGGCTTCGTTCAGTCAGAGAAAGAGTGGTGGAGAAGGTGGCCGTCTGACCGATGCCTTCAGACAATTCTTCAGTCCGCAGCCCCAAGGTCTGATCGGTTCCAGCAACCGTCGCCAGTGTCTGAATTACATGGTGCAGGAATATCTAGGGGCAAGATCAGACTTGGAGACCTTTCCAACAGAAAATCCTCTGGGTTACTGGGTCTTGAGGATGGTCCACTGGCAAGAGCTTGCACAGTATGCAATTCAGCTACTGGCCTATCCTGCATCCAGCGTTCTTTCTGATCGCACATTCAGTGCTGCTGGAGGCTTTGTAACCGATCACAGAGTGTGCCTGTCCACAGACACCTGATGCTGATGTAACCAAATTGATTTTTCTATGGATGTGGGATCCCTTGAAGACTGCCTATGCTGAGTGACTATCCTATTATGCTGAGTGACTATCCTATTCCTCCTCAATGTTCATGTTGATAGCTTCTAAGAATATTTTTGTTTCAGGGCACTACCACCACTGCCTAAGGCCCAATTTTTCTGCCTCTGTTTACACGCCCCTGTTAATTGCAATTTTTTATCTAATATTTCACAGCAGGGCCCGTTCCTGCGCCCGCCAAGAGTAACGGTGAGGGCTTACAGTGTTCCGGTACCACCAACACCTAAGGCACAATTTTCCCCTACTTTCATACATCCGACTTACAAACTACTCCTACTTACAAACGGAGGGAGACAACAGGAAGTGAGAGGAAATCTCCCCCTAGGAAGGGAAATTCTCTTCTGTAAGAGTTAATATGGGAAAAAGGTGTCTCCTCTCCACTGATGCTTTATCACCAATCCTTGTTTCCCTAATAACCCCAAATTTTCTAAATCCAATTGTCATTGGGACAGAAAGTGAGGTGAAATCTTCTGAACACGGGGCACAGACAGCAAAACAAATGTTACAGGGGTGATAACCCTTCCCTATGTTTCCCAAAAAGCTTAAAAATAGATTTTTTGGCTAAGTTACACTTACAAAATGTACCAGTTCCAAATTACAAACAGATTCAACTTAAGAACAAACCTCCAGTCCCTGTCTTGTTTGTAACCCGGGGACCGCCTGTATACTGCTGTTCAGGGTATATAGAGCCTGCGGGCACTTTTGATTTTTCACGTTCGGGCCCCATAAACTTTAACGGTGTTCGAATGTTCGCACAAACTTTCGGACCATTCGCTTGTTCTGCCGCAAACCGAACCGGGAGGTGTTAGGCTCCTCCCTACTCACTGGACTTCCAGATTCAGTGGCCACTGAATCTCCTGAGCTCTTCTACAGCTAACCCGCTGTATATTCCTCAAGCGTCACCCCCGCTATCCTGCTGGGCCCCTGGCTTGGCACTTACTGATGCTCCTCAAGCGTCACCCCCGCTATCCTGCTGGGCCCCTGGCTTGGCACCTTCTGAAGCTTTCTCACTTCTTCACTGTCCCAGGCTGGTGAGAAGATTGCTCTGGTACTGGCTCCAGCTTACCAACTGTAGTCTCCGGTAACAAGGTGGATGGTCCCTTAGTGGCGACAGCTTCCCCTCCACCTCCGACCACAACTGATTCCCGTTCGGCTGAACCTTTTACTCTCAGTTGGAATCCAATCCTGTACTCCCAACCCTGCGCTGCTTCTCTTGCTCCTGGATAGGCCTCAGGCTTCTGGCCTAAGAACCCGGGCGACATAACACAAGTCCACCCAGACAGCTATCCAGGTGGCACAGAACCCCGATCACCTGACTCACCCCAAATAGGCTTTCCCAGCAGGCCAAGGGACCAAAGAAACCCCTGCCAATTGGTGGAGACACCCCATCCATTCATAATCCGACCTTGCTACACCCTTGTCTATCTAGTGCCACCTAGTGACAGAACAGAAAAGGTGCAGCAATCCAAAGTTAGAGAGGAATCAGTAGATCTCCTAACAATAAGCAATGATAAATACCACCTGGTGATCTCAATTTATTAGTCTCCCTTCCTAAACACCAGGGTGCTACATGTTCATTACATACTCCTGACCCCTGCACTATATACTCTATGTTGTACATTACATACTCCTGACCCTCGTCCTATAATCCCCTCATCACTGTCACTCCTATAAAAGACAGTTCTCGTTTCCTCACTCTCTGACTAAGGTCCATGAATAAATAAATGATCTGGTAGGAGATCAGAGGACCCATTTACTAGTTACCTTGAGGGGGGAATTGTAAGGTCCTCAGAGACAAAGCTGCCTGATGTGGGCGGAGTCCTGGTTTAGGGGAACCAATCAGCTGATGTCTAGTAATAATCTTTGTATTTCTATTTTAGTAGATGGACGGGAGATGAGGAAAACCTCAGAGGATTGTCTCACTTTGTCTGCAGACTGTAAAGTAGAAGATGAGGACATCACACAGTATAGTCCAGGAGAAAACCCGACTACCTCAAATGTCCATCCGGCACCACACAGTGTAGATGGACCATCGTATTCCTCTTATCCTGAGGAACCTCAGACTGTGCGGGATGGTGCCGGACCATCATATTCCTCTTATCCTGAGGAACCTCAGACTGTGCGGGACGGTGCCGTACCATCGTATTCCTCTTATCCTGAGGAACCTCAGACTGTGCGGGACGGTGCCGGACCATCGTATTCCTCTTATCCTGAGGAACCTCAGACTGTGCGGGACGGTGCCGGACCATCGTATTCCTCTTATCCTGAGGAACCTCAGACTGTGCGGGACGGTGCCGGACCATCGTATTCCTCTTATCCCGAGGAACCTCAGACTGTGCAGGACGGTGCCGGACCATCGTATTCCTCTTATCCTGAGGAACCTCAGACTGTGCGGGACGGTGCCGGACCATCGTATTCCTCTTATCCTGAGGAACCTCAGACTGTGCGAGACGGTGCTGTCTTTCCAACACATAAGAGGTTTCCATGTCCTGAGTGTGGGAAATGTTTTTCAGAGAATGCCAATCTTTCCACACATCAGAGATCTCACACGAGGGAGAAGCCTTTTTCCTGTTCTGAGTGCTGGAAATGTTTTAAAGATAAATCACATCTTGACAGACATCGGAGGTCTCACACAGGTGAAAAGCCGTATTCTTGTTCTGAGTGCGGAAAATGTTTTTCAGATAAGTCCTATCTTTCCACACATCAGAGATCTCACACGGGGGAGAAGCCTTTTTCCTGTTCTGAGTGCGGGAAATGTTTTAGACAGAAGTCCGATCTTTCCCAACATCAGAGATCTCACACGGGGGAGAAGCCTTTTTCCTGTCCTGAGTGCGGGAAATGTTTTTCAGTGAAGTCCAATCTTTCCACACATGAGAGATCTCACACGGGGGAGAAGCCTTTTTCCTGTCCTGAGTGTGGGAAATGTTTTTCAGATAAGTCCAGTCTTTACACACATCAGAGATCTCACACGGGGGAGAAGCCTTATTCCTGTCCTGAGTGCGGGAAATGTTTTTCAGTGAAGTCCAGTCTTTCCATACATCAGAGATCTCACACGGGGGAGATGCCTTTTTCCTGTTCTGAGTGCGGGAAATGTTTTTCAGAGAAGTCCAGTCTTTCCAAACATCAGAGATCACACACGGGGGAGAAGCCTTTTTCCTGTTCTGAGTGCGGGAAATGTTTTTCAAAGAAGTCCAATCTTTCCAAACATCAGAGATCTCACACGGGGGAAAAGCCTTTTTCCTGTTCTGAGTGCGGGAAATGTTTTTCACAGAAGTCCCATCTTTCCACACATAAGAGATCTCACACAGGTGAGAAGCCGTATTCTTGTTCTGAGTGCGGAAAATGTTTTTCGCAGATGTCCGGTCTTTCCGCACATCAGAGATCTCACACGGAGGAAAAGCCGTATCCCTGTTCTGAGTGCGGGAAATGTTTTTCAGAGAAGACCAGTCTTTCCACACATCAGAGATCTCACACGGGGGAGAAGCCGTATCCCTGTTCTGAGTGCGGGAAATGTTTTTCAGAGAAGACCAGTCTTTCCACACATCAGAGATCTCACACGGGGGAGAAGCCTTTTTCCTGTTCTGTGTGCGGGAAATGTTTTTCGCAGAAGTCCTGTCTTTCCAGACATCAGAGATCTCACACGGGGGAGAAGCCGTATTCCTGTCCTGAGTGAGGGAAATGTTCCTCACTGAAGTCCTGTCTTCCTGTACATCAGGGGTCCCACACAACCCCTCGAGGTGTATTAGTGAGTGCGGGAAATGTCTTGTATGTGAATGTTGCTGGACATGTGTGGAAGAAGCACACCCTGATATACGGGTGAAACTCGAAAAAATTGAATATGGTGCAAAAGTTCATTTATTTCACTAATGCAACTTAAAAGGCGAGACAAATATATGAGAGAGACTCATTACATGCAAAGCAAGAGGGTTCAAGCCGTGATTTGTCATCATTGTGATGATTGTGGCTTCCAGCTCATGAAAACCCCAAATCCACAATCTCAGAAAATTCCAATATTCCATGCAATCAATAAAACACGGATTGTACATAGAACGATATCGCACCTCTGAAAAGTAGAAGCTGCGTATTAATTGTGTGAAAATAGTGCAGCGCTGCGTATCTATAAATCTTATAGAAACAAATAATCATACATTCCATAAAACTATTTATGAAAAAAGAAATAAATGATAAAAAAACAGTTCATATGGAGGTTTCCAAAGCTGTCACCGCTGTGAAAAATCCGATTTAAATGGATCCAATATTCAGTGCGCACCCCCACCTGCTAAAATGCATGCTCACCTCAGGGGTGAGTATAAAACTCATAGACAGATCACTCCTCGTGTCCGATCACGATCCGTCCACTTTACCAATGGTAGTAATTCCTACAGTCTCCAGACTGCACCTCTGTGTGGGGAATCAACGTATAAATTGTCTCCAAACACCACCTTCCTCCATTCACTTATTAATAATCAATTCCACTTCTATATCCCGGGGGAAAGGACATGAAAGAAAAAACACAAGTACCATAGTGCTCTCTGCTTCTGAATTTATTATAAAAGCCCCCCCTAAAAAGTTACACAGGAACAAAAATTGTCTCTGGACAGCCGCACTCTGAACAAATTGTCGCCTTTATTAAAAGAAGGACAGCACTACAAGTCACAGCAAAATAAAACCCGACTGCTGACGCGTTTCGCACTGAAACTAGTGCTTAGTCATAGCGAGAGTCCCCTAAAAAGTTACACTTACAAGAAATAACAATATAAACAGCAAGTATCAAATCACCAGCTCATTCACCGCCGATCTAGACCCACGACGCTTCGCCTGACATCACAGATAGGGCTCCTCCCTTCTAAACGCGTGTCGGCCTCTCATTGGCCTTCATCAGTAGAGAGAGAAAATAACCGCTTGGTAGTCTTCAAAGAACCTCCTCACTGAAACCAAACCATGGGTGCCGGCAATGCAATAGTGATGCAAACATACGAAGGAAACTTGGACAGCCGCACTCCAAAAATTTTCTTTTAATTAAAATCGATCACAAAATGAACATGCCACAGCAAAAAATTGGAACAAAAGCCAACGTTTCGCACTGTAGCTTCATTGCTTAGTCATAGCTAGTACACACATCAAATGATTGTTGAAAATATATAAACTTCACCTCACTGGTCACATGATCAGCGAGATGAGGATTGGAGGTCTAGTGAACGAGCAATGGACTGGTAAACTGGTGTCTCCTGTGATCTCAGGTGAATCCAGACATGTGATTGAAAAACCTTTTCCCCTCCACACACCCACACCCTATCTACAAATCTACGTGTGTTGTTTGTCTGAATGTTGTGATAAAAGAAGGTGAAAAATGTGACAATGAATGTGAATTGTATCTTAATATGTTGTGTGAAGTGACTTCATGACTAGAGAAATAAATAAAGTCAAAAAATGTAACGAATATATTTGTGTGTAATGAAAAGAAGTTCTAAAGATCATAAAGAATAGTGATGTGGTGATAAATGCTGTGCGTAATGTGTACTGCGGTGAGGTGTGAATGTATTAGGCCGCGTACACACGGTCAGACAAAACCGATGAGAATGGACCGAAGTTCAGTTGTGTGTGTATAGCCCATCGGTCTGTTTTCCTTCGGTCCAAAATTTTAAAACATGCTTTAAAACCGAACCGGTGGACCACTGCCCGATCGGTTCAAACCGATGGTTAGTACAGAAAGCATCGGTTCAAAACCCGCGCATGCTCAGAATCAAGTCGACGCATGCTTAGAAGCATTGAACTTTGTTTTATTCAGCACATTGTGTGTTTGACGTCACCGCGTTCAGACCCGATCGGTTTTTGAAACGATGGTGTGTACTAGGGTTGTCCCGATACCGGTATCGGGACCGATACCGAGTATTTGCGGGAGTACTTGTACTCGCGCAAATACCCCCGATACCTAAATAGAATACTTCCCCCGCCCCCCCCCCCGCCGCTGCCGCCGTATCGAGAGCCGCCGCATCGCACCACCGCATCGAAAGCCGCTGCATGGGTTAAACGGCGTGCGGGAACATCACAGCTTTCATTTGAATAGCTGTAGTGTTCCCGTGCGTATAGACACTCCCCCTTGCTCGGGATTGGATGGGTGATCGTGATCTGTCCAATCCCGAGCAAGGCGGAGTGTCTATACGCGCGGGCAAAACAGCTATTCAAATGAATGCTGTGATTTTCTCCATGCGGCGGCAAAGGTATGGGGGAAATGGCTGGAGGGACATGGCTGCATATATGAGGGACATGGCTAGAGGCACATGGCTGCATATGTGAGGGACATGGCTGCATATGTGAGGGACATGGCTAGAGGGACATGGCTGCATATGTGAGGGTCATGGCTAGAGGGACATGGCTGCATTTGTGAGGGACATGGCTAGAGGGACATGGCTGCATATGTGAGGGACATGGCTGCATATGTGAGGGACATGGCTGCATATGTGAGGGACATGGCTAGAGGGACATGGCTGCATATGTGAGGGACATGGCTAGAGGGACATGGCTGCATATGTGGGGAGACATGGCTGCATTTGGGGACACATTTAAAAAAGTCGGTATTCGGTATCGGCGACTACTTGAAAAAAAGTATCGGTACTTGTACTCGGTCCTAAAAAAGTGGTATCGGGACAACCCTAGTGTGTACGCACATCAGACCATCAGGCCACTTCAGCGGTGAACCGATGAAAACGGTCCGTTGGACCATTCTCATCGGTTTGGTCCGACCGTGTGTACAAGGCCTTAGGGTTGTCCCGATACCAATACCAAGCATTTGCCCGAGTACTTGTACTGTCACCGGTGATCAGTGCGCGGGGAAGTTACAAACACTGATGACCGCTGTATAGATTTAAAAGTAATTTCTCCGCTTCTCTCTTCACCCCCCCCCCCCCCCCTCGCGGCTTTCACCTGCTTTAAAATTAGCGGAGATCGGTGCTTGTAACTCCCACATACACGATCACCACTGACTGTCCCGTGTCCTCCTCCAGCCCCCCTCCGTTTTGCTGCAGTCTCCCTCCCTCCGTGTCCCCCTCTGTGCTGCCATCTCCATCCATGTGTCCCCCTCCATGCTGCCATCTCCATCCATGTGTCCCCCTCCGTGCTGCCATCTCCATCCATGTGTCCCCCTCTGTGCTGCCATCTCCATCCATGTGTTCCCCTCTGTGCTGCCATCTCCATCCATGTGTCCCCCTCTGTGCTGCCATCTCCATCCATGTGTCCCCTTCCGTGCTGCCATCTACATCCATGTGTCCCCCTCCGTGCTGCCATCTCCATCCATGTGTCCCCCTCTGTGCTGCCATCTCCATCCATGTGTCCCCCTCTGTGCTGCCAACTCCATCCATGTGTCCCCCTCTGTGCTGCCATCTCCATCCATGTGTCCCCCTCCATCCATGTGTCCCCCTCTGTGCTGCCATCTCCATCCATGTGTCCCCCTCCGTGCTGCCATCTCCATCCATGTGTCCCCCTCCATCCATGTGTCCCCCTCTGTGCTGCCATCTCCATCTATGTGTCCCCCTCCATCCATGTGTCCCCCTCCATGCTGCCATCTCCATCCATGTGTCCCCCTCCGTGCTGCCATCTCCATCCATGTGTCCCCCTCCGTGCTGCCATCTCCATCCATGTGTCCCCCTCCGTACTGCCATCTCCATCCATGTGTCCCCCTCTGTACTGCCATCTCCATCCATGTGTCCCCCTCCGTGCTGCCATCTCCATCCATGTGTCCCCCTCCATCCATGTGTCCCCCTCTGTGCTGTCATCTCCATCCATGTGTCCCCCTCTGTGCTTCCAACTCCATCCATGTGTCCCCCTCCGTGCTGCCATCTCCATCCATGTGTCCTCCTCTGTGCTGCCATCTCCATCCATGTGTCCCCCTCTGTGCTGCCATCTCCATCCATGTGTCCCCCTCCGTGCTGGCATCTCCATCCATGTGTCCCCCTTTGTGCTGCCATCTCTATCCATGTGTCCCCCTCCGTGCTGCCATCTCCATCCATGTGTTCCCCCTCCGTGCTGCCATCTCCATCCATGTGTCCCCCTCCGTGCTGCCATCTCCATCCATGTGTCCCCCTCTGTGCTGCCATCTCCATCCATGTGTCCCCCTCCGTGCTGGCATCTCCATCCATGTGTCCCCCTTTGTGCTGCCATCTCTATCCATGTGTCCCCCTCAGTGTTTCCGTGTCCCCCTCCGTGTTTCTCTTTCCCTCCGTATTCCTCCTCCACCCCCTGGAACTGTCAGGATGGAGAGCGGGGTAGGAGCCGGTAAATCCGGCAACTTACTGTCCTGAATGGACAGAGTCAGTGATTCACATTACTGAAACATCGTAACCTGTGTTTACAATGTTTCAGTTTATGAATGAAGAGAAGCAGCTGTCTTCTCTCCATTCATTTTCAGCGCAGCTGAGGTGGCTGAGAAAGGGACGGGGGGGAATCTGTGTCCCTTTCCCTGTCTCAGAGGGGAGATGTCAGAGAGGTCTGTTAAGACCCCCGATATCTCACCAAAGCCCCCCCAACAGGGCTGATTAAAAAAACGTAAAAAAAAGTCACATGACATTAAAAAAAAGTATCGGTATCGGTGAGTACTTGAAAAAAAAGTATCAGTACTTGTACTCGGTCTCAAGAAAGTGTTATCGGGACAACCCTAGAATGTGTGTATTGTGGTATCCATAAACCACTGTTTATATGTGTTGTTTGTGGATTGGGTGATGAATATCAAAACAAACAGAAAAATAGTGGGAGCCGAGATGTGAACATCATGCATAGGGTGACCAGAAAACAAGCGTTTTCATGTGTGAAAAAAATGATTGTTAAACAAGATCCCTAATCTCCGGATCGTGTGTATTGTAGTGCTAAAGAATGTTAAATATTGTGTGAGTAATAGTGAAAATTAGGGTTGTCCCGATACCACTTTTTTAGGACTGAGTACAAGTACCGATACTTTTTTTTATGTACTCGCCGATACCGAATACCGATACTTTTTTTTAAATGTGTCCCCAAATGCAGCCATGTCCCCCCCATATGCAGCCATGTCCCCAAACATATTGCAGCCATGTCCCCCACATATCGCCATGTCCCCCACATATCGCCATGTCCCCCCACATATCGCCATGTCCCCCCACATGCAGCCATGTCCCCCGTATATCCAGCCATGTCCCCCGTATATCCAGCCATGTCCCCCGTATATCCAGCCATGTCCCCCGTATGTTCAGCCATGTCCCCCGTATGTCCAGCCATGTCCCCTGTATATACAGCCATGTCCCCCGTATGTCCAGCCATGTCCCCCGTATGTCCAGCCATGTCCCCTGTATGTCCAGCCATGTCCCCCGTATGTCCAGCCATGTCCCCCGTATGTCCAGCCATGTCCCCTGTATGTCCAGCCATGTCCCCCATATGTCCAGCCATGTCCCCTGTATGTCCAGCCATGTCCCCCGTATGTCCAGCCATGTCCCCTGTATGTCCAGCCATGTCCCCTGTATGTCCAGCCATGTCCCCTGTATGTCCAGCCATGTCCCCCATATGTCCAGCCATGTCCCCTGTATGTCCAGCCATGTCCCCCGTATGTCCAGCCATGTCCCCCGTATGTCCAGCCATGTCCCCCGTATGTCCAGCCATGTCCCCCATATGTCCAGCCATGTCTCCTGTATGTCCAGCCATGTCCCCCATATGTCCAGCCATGTCCCCCGTATGTCCAGCCATGTCCCCCATATGTCCAGCCATGTCCCCCATATGTCCAGCCATGTCTCCTGTATGTCCAGCCATGTCCCCCATATGTCCAGCCATGTCCCCCGTATGTCCAGCCATGTCCCCCGTATGTCCAGCCATGTCCCCCATATGTCCAGCCATGTCCCCCGTATGTCCAGCCATGTCCCCCATATGTCCAGCCATGTCCCCTGTATGTCCAGCCATGTCCCCCATATGTCCAGCCATGTCCCCCATATGTCCAGCCATGTCCCCTGTATATGCAGCCATGTTCCCCGTACCTACCGTTAATCACCGCGGCGTGGGGGAACATTACAGACAGCTTTCGTTTGAACAGCTGTTTTCCCGGCCGCGCATAGACACTCCCCCTTGGACGGATCTTTCCAATCGCGAGCAAGGGGGAGTGTCTATGCGCGGCCGGGAAAACAGCTGTTCAAACGAACGCTGTCTGTAATGTTCCCCCGAGCCGCGGTGATTAACAGTAGGTACGGGGGACATGGCTGTATAATCATCGCGGTGCGGGGGAACATTACAGACAGCTTTCGTTTGAACAGCTGTTTTCCCGGCCGCGCATAGACACTCCCCCTTGCTCGCGATTGGACAGATCCGTCCAAGAGGCAGTGTCTATGCGCGGCCGGGAAAACAGCTGTTCAAACGAAAGATGTCTGTAATGTTCCCCCGCGCCGCGGTGATTAACGTTGTAGCGACGGCATTGGCAGCGGCGGCGGGGGGGAGGGGGGCGGAGGGGAGGAAGTATTCTATTCTAGTATCGGCGGTATTAGCGGGAGTACGAGTACTCCCGCTAATACTCGGTATCGGTCCCGATACCGATACTGGTATCGGTATCGGGACAACCCTAGTGAAAATATTAATAAATAATGAGTGAGGATTAGGTAAAATTCATTTACATTTCAATCTTGGTGTTTTGTTATTATTTTTCACTGTTTGTTTTTTCATTGTTAATTATTATTATTTTTTTTAAATTATTCTTCTGACTTCTTGTATTCTGAGCTTCAGATTTCACATATTACGCCTGAACTTCGAACTTCTTGGTTTATGGGAGGACTAGAATAATCTGTGGGAGGTCTGCATGATTATGAACCCACATTAAAACTAAAATAAAATAGAATACATCTCAACAAAATTGTGGGGCGTCTCGTCATAGATCCGGGTAATCAATCATGACTGACACACCAGGACATATAAAAAGACGGGGTATAATGATGTAAATGCAGCTACGATCTTATACTATACTGTGTTATACTGATGTGATGATACATATAGGATTGTGAAGATTTCTATCCTATTTACTAAGAAGCTGAAGAAGATGTCCATGATGTAGATGAGGGTTACATATAGTATGAGCAGCATCACCCTTCACTCTGTCACCAAGACCTAGTCTGGCAATTCCCAGAATGATACCAATTAGTCTCTGATCAATCTTACGGTTTGGATGGAATTTCTCCTTATATCAGTGGTCAGTGTAGTGGTCCCTTACATTGGTGACCAATGGGAGAAGGAGCCTCTTATATGTCATCAGTGGGAAGACTGCCCTCCCCCTTACAGATAATTGATGTCAATTGTTACTGAGAGACATAAATTGCTCAAGGAACCCCTATAACCCTTTGGAGGAACCCTGGCTGAGAAAGTCTGGACTAGGCAGTAATATATTTCTCTCCCCCTTGGTGGGAGTGGAGATGACCCATCTATAAGGATATACAATACATACACACACAGCACAAGGCCGTGTTCACACTACGAGACATTTCTCGGGGCTGCAGGTCCTCTGAGCTCCACAAGGTGGTGATCTTCTCATATCTACCATAGAGACAGGAAATGATGTCAGGTACACACAGGAAGTTCCGGGTGAGAGGTGAGTCGGGAGGAAGTAGAGAGGAGACATTGTTGGAATCGGTAGCAGAGGAGGTAATAAGATCTTATTTTCTATTTACACCCAGTAACCCCGTCATGTCCGTCCTCTTCCTCCATAGTCACTGTGACGTCTTTTATCTCCAGCAGATGATAATACACACATATACCTCCCAACTGTCCCTGATTTGGAGGGACTGTCCCTCATTCACAACAAAGTCCCTCTTTCCTCCTCATGTGTCCCTCATGTTGGTCTGATCTATACACATGTATATAAAATGCACTATTTATCTATCAAAAAGTCTTTCCCGGTGCTAAACCTTCCATCCAATGTCTGCATTTTTCTGCTGCATTTGTAAATTCCAAAAGCCAATATAAAGGAATATTAGTGGTAAAAATGCACTTGTGGGTTTTACTGATTTTTTTTTTCCATTAAGGGGTGTGGCCTATGCCTCCATACTTTTGCTAATAGAAGTCCCTCACTCCCATCTCAGAAAGTTGGGAGGTATGTACACATATATAGTGTGGAGTCGTACATTAACCCCTTCAGGGCCAGAATATTCCACCACTTACGGGGCCGGAACATTCTCTTCATTTCGGAAGTGTTTTTTTCCCCCATCTAATTCAGCTTTTCAGTTTATAATAACAGACTATACGATAATACAGGATGGGGGTTTTATTAAGAGGTGTATTTATAATTGGAGATGCTCCGAAATGTTATCAGCTCAGTTCCCTGGGGGGATTCTGCAAATAATGGAATTAGGTCTCGAGCAAATGGTAAAAAGTGGAAAAAAGTCGACTTCAACCCGATATAAGTATCTTTTAATAAATACATCACCAGATATAAGTAAATTAAGCGAACATTGGAGAAGGGACTTTCCAAACTTGGTGGAGGAGAACTGGGAGGAAGTGTGGAGGTTACCATTTCGGATACTGGTATCACTTCGAGACAAACTAATACAATTCAATATAATACATAGGAGCCACTACACACCATATAAGTTATATAAGATCTCTCCATCAAACTCTCAGAAGTGCTGGAGATGTGCAGACATTCCAGGAAACTTCAGGCTTATATTTTGGTCATGCCCAATGATAGTGGTATTTTGGAGTGAAGTCCTGAGAATAATTGCTATAGTAACATCCATAGTTTTCTAAACAGGAGGCGGAGATCTGCCTACTGGGATTGGTAGGGAAGAAGATTGCTCCGGTGGGAAGGAGAACACAGGTGGGCCTATTATTATTCTACGCTAGAAAGACGATAGTCTTAAATTGGAAAAAGGTAGAAGCTCCCTCGGTAGCACACTGGAAAAACCTAGTAAATAATAATCAGCCATTATACAGGGAGACATACTGCAATAGAGGACATGGGGAGAAATACGAGAGAGTATGGGCAGGTTGGATAGAAAATCCTATGACAGCTTCAGGATAAATGGGGTATAAGGGGAGGATAAACACACCATTAAAGAAAGGGAGGGAGATGAATGTAAAAAAGGTATTTGTGTTAGATGAAATGAATGTTAGCGGAATTTTATGAAGGTTCGAGAAGAGAGCAGCTAAATGTAACTGTAAAATGTATATGAATATGTATATGTATTTTTTTTTTGTATGGAAAAAAATGGAAAATTAATAAAGAGATAAAAAAAAAAGAGATGCTCCGAAATTTCATCAGTGCAAAACTTATCGGCTGAAAATTGGGCCGGATTCAGATACGGGATACGACGGCGTATCTCTGAGTGCGGGCCGTCGTATCTATGCGCCTGATTCAGAGAATCAGTTACGCATAGATTTCCCTAATATCCGACCGGTGTAAGTGTCTTACACCGTCGTATCTTAGGCTGCATATTTACGCTGGCCGCTAGGTGGCGCTTCCGTATAGTTATGCGAGGAATATGCTAATTAGGTATTTACGCCGATTCAGAAATGTACGTCCGGCAGGCGCATTTTTTTTCATAGTTTACGTGAGGCTTTTTCCGGCGTAAAGTTACCCCTGCTATATGAGGCGTAGCTAATGTTAAAGCGGAGCTCCATCCTAAAGTGGAACTCACGCTGATCGGCACCCGCCTCCCATCCGGTGTCACATTTGACACCTTTCAGGGGTGAGGGGGGTGCAGATACGCGTAGCTAATGTTAAAGCGGAGCTCCATCCTAAAGTGGAACTCACGCTGATCGGCACCCGCCTCCCATCCGGTGTCACATTTGACACCTTTCAGGGGTGAGGGGGGTGCAGATACCTGTCTAAAGACAGGTATTTGCACCCACTTCCGGCCACACGCTACGGGCAAAAGACGGGTTTTTCTGACTTCCCGTCTGTCGCCCGTTGTGTGCTGGGAACACTGAGCTCCCAGCACACAGCGTGTGAGCCAATCGGCGGGCGGGAACCGGGTAGTGAAGCCGGAGCGCTTCACTTCCTGGTTCCCTCACTGAGGATGGCGGGGGGAGCAGCAGAGAGACGAGCGATCGCTCCTCCTCTGCTGCGGACGGCGCTGGACTCCAGGACAGGTAAGTGTCCTAATATTAAAAGTCAGCAGCTGCAGTATTTGTAGCTGTTGGCTTTTAATATTTTTGTATACTGGCACATCCGCTTTAAGTATGGACGTCGTTCCCACGCCGAGTTTTGAAAATTTGACATCGTTTGCGTAAGTCGTTTGCGAATAGGGCTTTGCGTAAGTTACATTCACGTCGAAACCAATGAGGCTTTGCGGCGTAATTTCGAGCATGCGCACTGGGATTTTTTGACGAACGGCGAATACAGAACTTGCTCCCTAATTTACGGCGGCATAACGTATCGCAGATACATTACGCCAGCAGATAGATAGAGAAATATATCTGAATCCGGCCCAATGTGTTTTCAGCATATTCCCGAAAGAATAAAAAGTGCAGATAATTGCGCAGTCGCACTGGCCGCGCTTCCGGGGGTCCGCCCATTGTGGGGTGTCATCCTGGCGGCTCAAGGTCCTGTCCTCCCCTCCTCCTCTCCTTGCAGAGTGGCGATCTCACTGTGTCAGGGAGCTGAATTGCACGGGCCGCAGTGACAATGTCCCGCCTCCTGTGATAGACGCCACCCTGATTCAATGCCGGGACATTGAATCAGTGTGACGTGATCACTGGAGGCGGGATATTGTCACTGCGGCCCGTGCAATTCAGATCCAGCTACGGGCACAGGCAGGCTGCATCTGACAGGCACTGGTAGACTGCATCTTATGGGCACAGGCAGGCTGAATCAACAGGCAATGCTGAGACTGCATCTTATGGGCACTAGCGAGGCTGCATCTGATTTGCACAGGTTGCATCCCACAGACACTGGCGAGGCTGCATTGATCTCTTGTATAGTTTCTGCAGTCTCTGACCATCTCCTGTATTATGTCTGCTAGAGGTGCACTGAATGGAAATTTTGCTAATACTATTAGCAGTGTGTTTAAGTAAGAGATTGCAGACATGATACAAGAGAAGGTCAGAGACTGAGGACATGATACAAGAGAAGGTCAGAGACTGAGGACATGATACAAGAGAAGGTCAGAGACTGAGGACATGATACAAGAGAAGGTCAGAGACTGAGGACATGATACAAGAGAAGGTCAGAGACTGAGGACATGATACAAGAGAAGGTCAGAGACTGAGGACATGATACAAGAGAAGGTCAGAGACTGAGGACATGATACAAGAGAAGGTCAGAGACTGAGGACATGATACAAGAGAAGGTCAGAGACTGAGGACATGATACAAGAGAAGGTCAGAGACTGAGGACATGATACAAGAGAAGGTCAGAGACTGAGGACATGATACAAGAGAAGGTCAGAGACTGAGGACATGATACAAGAGAAGGTCAGAGACTGAGGACATGATACAAGAGAAGGTCAGAGACTGAGAACATCTTACAAGAGATGATTAGAGACTGAGGACATGATACAAGAGATGATTAGAGACTGAGGACATGATACAAGAGATGATTAGAGACTGAGGACATAAAACAAGAGAAGGTCAGAGACTGAGGATTTGATACAAGAGATGATTAGAGACTGAGGACATGATACAAGTCTGGTAGCTATACATCACTGGGTGTTAAGACACTTGTGGCAACTTATCTCCTATCATCCAACCTGGCGAGGAAGCTGCTATATTTAGAGGCGGTAGTAATACTGCAATCAAAAGTTGGAATTGGCTGAACATGTATTTAGATCAGCCAACCGCCTAAACACACCAAGTTCTGTTCAAACATGGGTTCAGTCCAAACCCAGAGCTCTAGTTTTAGTGGTCAGTTTATTGGTCCCTTACATTGGTGACCAATGAGAGAAGGACCCCCTTATATCAGTGGTCAGTGTAGTGGTCCCTTACATTGGTGGTCAATGGGAGAAGGACCCCCTTATTTTGTCATCGGTGGGAAGACTGCCCTCCTTACAGATCATTGGTGTCAGTTGTTACTAAGAGACAGAAATTGTCCATTGCTCAAGGAACCCCTAGAACCCTTTGGAGGAACCCTGGCTGAGAAAGGCTGGACTAGGCAGGATTATATTTCTCTCCCCCTTGGTGGGAGTGGAGATGACCCATCTATAAGGATATACAGTACATACACACACAGCACAAGGACTCCTTTGCACTATAGATGTTTCTCGGGGGTGCAGTTCTTCTTAGATCCACAAGGTGGTGATCTCACTTATACCATAGAGAAAGGAAGTCCCTATGGAAGACAGGAAGTGATGTCAGATACAAACAGGAAGTAATGTTAGATAAAGACAGAAAGTTCCATGAGGTACGAAGTAGCGAGGAGACAAAGCTGGAATCGGCAGCAGAGGAGGTAATAAGATCTTATCTTCTATTTACACCCAGTGACCCCGTCATGTCCGTCCTCTTCCTCCATAGTCACTGTGACGTCTTTTATCTCCAGCAGATGATAATACACACATATACCTCACAACTGTCCCTGATTTGGAGGGACTGTCCCTCATCCACAACAAAGTCCCTCTTTCCTCCTCATGTGTCCCTCGTGTTGGTCTGATCTATATACATGTATATAAAATGCACTATTTATCTATCAAAAAGTCTTTCCCGGTGCTAAACCTTCCATCCAATTTCTACATTTTTCTGCTGCATTTGTAAATTCCAAAAGCCAATATAAAGGAATATTAGTGGTAAAAATGCACTTGTGGGTTTAAACTGATTTTTTATTTTATTTTTTATTCTCCATTAAAGGGTGTGTCAGGGGGTGTGTCTTATGCCTGCATACTTTATAGAAGTCCCTCATTCCCATCTCAGAAAGTTGGGAGGTATGTACACATATATATTGTGGAGTCGTACATTAACCCCTTCAGGGTCAGAACATTCCCCCACTTACAGGGCCGGAACATTCTCTTCATTTCGGAAATTAGTTTTTTTCCCCAATCTAATTCACCTTTTCAGTTTATACTAACGGATTATACGATAATACGGGTTGGAGCATTTATTAAGAGGTGGACTTATGATACATGTGTTTGATTTTATAATCACTGTCTATTTCTCCATGGAGGAGTGGGAGTATTTAGAAGGACACAAGGATCCCTACAAGGACGTCATGATGGACAATCAGCCGCCCCTCACATCACCGGGTAAGAGGAGACTTTATTGTAAAGGAGAGAGCAGTACGGAGGCTCCACCTAGATCCCCCATCATCTGATAAACACATAGAAACAATGTATTCAGTCAGTGTGTGTGTTTCCTACAGATGGATCCAGTAATGGGACCCCACCAGAGAGATGTCCCCGTCCTCTGTATTCCCGGGATTCCACACAGGAAGAACACACCATCCCCCACCATCATCAGGTAGATGAGGAACAATCACTGATAGTATCATTAGGATCTGTACATTATTTGCATTGTTACCATTGATGTCATTTTTATTCTATATTCAGAGTGGAAACCTGAGAGATCCTAAAGTTGAGGTTAAAGAAGAGATAAAAGAGGAGGATGATGAGGATGGGGTGATGAATGAAAAACACACCATCCCCCACCATCATCAGGTAGATGAGGAACAATTATTGGTAGTTATGATTTATACACAAACATGTTTATTATAATGAATGTTTTATTATATATTCAGAGTGGAAACCTCGGGGATGATAATATTGATATTAAAGAAGAGTATAAAGAGGAGGATGAGGAGTATGGAGTGATGGAGGAGTTTTCAGAAGGACACAAGGATATGATGGAGCCTCCTAATACCAGGAACCCACCAGAGAGATGTCCCCGTCCTCTGTATTCCCGGGATTCCACACAGGAAGGTCACACCATCCCCCACTGTTACAAGGTCGGTGGGGCGGAGCATCTAGAACATGGACTGGTGGAGATGATGTGTGGATTTTGTATGTAAGTTTATATCTTACAGATGATATTCTCTCTCATTCTCTTGGTTTAGAGTGGAGATCCAATCGATATAGAATTTGAGGTGAAATCAGAAGAAGAAGAGACGTATGTGAGGGATGATCAGCAGTCTATGGAGGAGGATGGAATAACGGGGACATTTATAGAGGAGGACACTCCTACAGAGATCAGCACAGGTGGGTCATTAACACTAAACCCATTCCTCCACCCATACTGCTCACTGATTGGTCCAGAGTAGGGCGGGGACTGGGTGATATCAGCCTGTAATCCCCTGGTCACTTTCCTGAGCTGTGTTCCCCGTCCTGTATTCCTGTATTTCTCTCGGATAATCTTCCTTCTCTGTGCTGCAGACACAATTTATGTCTCTAGACTGGATTTATGTATATTCTGGGGTTCAGCTGGCAGCAAAATGTTGATTTTCACCATAGGGTTTGCTTGACCTAGACACCTGGGGTATGTACCTTGGGTCTTCTGCCCCATGCCCGGGTCTAGTGAGATCTCTGACAGAACAATTCTCCCGGGTTACTTGCTCTGTTATTTGCTGGCTGTGCCAGGTGGAGGGATATGTCTGTATAGTCTCAGACCCAAGTCACTGGGCCAGATTCACAAAAAGATACACCGTCGTATCTCTGATTTACGACGGTCGTATCTATGCGCCTGATTCATAGAATCAGTTGCGCATAGATATGCCTAAGATCCGACAGGTGTAACTATGTTACACCGTCGGATCTTAGGCTGCAATTCCCGGCCGGCCGCTAGGTGGCGTTTCGCTTTATTTACGCGACGATTATGCAAATGAGGAGATACGCCGATTCCGAAACGAACAACCGCCCGGCGCTTTTTTTACGTCGTTTGCGTTCGGCTTTTTCCGGCGTATAGTTACCCCTGCTTCTATGAGGCGCAGCCAATGTTAAGTATGCCCGTCGTTCCCGCGTTGAATTTTGAAATTTTACGTCGTTTGCGTACGTCGATTCTCAAAAGCGCTGGACGCAAGTTACGCTCACGCCGAAACCAATGACGTCCTAGCGACGTCATTGGGAGCAATGCATGCCCGGAAAATTTGCGGACGGCGCATGCGCATTTAAATCGGTGCGGGGACGCGCCTGATTTAAATACTACACTCCCCCTAGCTGCGGTATTTGAATTCCGCCGGGGGATTTACGATCCGTCGCCGCAAGTTTTGAGGTAAGTGTTTTGTGAATTACCTACTTGCCTCAAAAACTTGCGGCGGTGAATCTTAAATCACATAGGTTACACGGATCTAAAGATCCGCTAACCTATGTGAATCTGGCCCACTGAGTGCAGTCTCAGGAGATTGGAGGCAGCGGTGTGGGATCTCTGCAACTTGTCTCCGTTTAAACATTTCACCCACCACTGATTACTGAATACCAATATCATGACCCTCATACTTTGGCCAATCCCAGCGCCGTCAGCTAAGAGAGCCATATTTGGCCAAATCATGGCTCAGGGGGACCAAGTCCATGCTCCACACTATATAAGGCTGCCTGCACGTCGGCCCTGTGTAGTGTGTTGTTGGCGTGGATGAAGACAGTGGGCCAGATTCAGCAATAGATACGACGGCGGATCTCCTGATCCGCCGTCGTATCTGTGAGACCCGACGGTCGGATCTGTGAGATCCGACGGTCGGAGCTATGCGACTGATTCATAAGAATCAGTTCCGCATAGATCTCCCTTAGTTCCGACTGGTGTAAGTGACTTACACCAGTCGAATCTTAGGCTGTAAACTCCCGCCGGCCGCTAGGTGTCGTCGCTATTTTTTACCCGTCGCATATGCAAATGAGGAAAACCGCCGATTCACGTTCGTACGCCCGCCCGTCGCTCGTTTTCTACGTCGTTTGCGTTCGGGTTTTTCCGGCGGATAGCTACTCCTGCTATATGAGGGGTAGCTAATGTTAAGTATGGCCGACGTTCCCGCGCCGAGTTTTAAATTTTTTACGTCGTTTGCGTAACGCGATCAGGAATCCCGATGGCCGCAATCGACGTACCCGCCGCAAACAATGACGTCCTAGCGACGTCATTTGGAGCATGCGCACTGGACTTTTTCGCGGCGGCGCATGCGCAGTTAAATCGGCGCGGGAACGCGCCTGATTTAAATTGTACACTCCCCCTAGCCGCGGAATTTGCATTCCGCCGGGGGGAGTTACGATCCAACGGTGCAGTTTGCGAGGTAAGTGCTTGCTGAATCATGCACTAGCCTCGCTAAATTGCACCGGCGGAACGTAAAAAACATAGATCCAGCGGATCTAAAGATCCGCTGATCTACCTGAATCTGCCCCAGTGTAATTTAGATTGAGCAGGCAGGTGATTCAGTTAGCTGCAGTGTACTTAATATAAATATATATATAATATATATATATATATATATATATATATATACACACACAGTCTCCTACATATATATATCTACTGCATCCAGTCTAGCCAAGCCTATCTCCTTTTTTTTCCGGCGTTGAGCCATAACATGCAGAAGAGTTGGTGGAGTGGATAACAAAGCTGTCCTCATCCTCTGTCATCCAGGCTCAGAGTAGTTTGCCTGCCAATGCAGCTGCCACAGCGGCCTATTCCATTGGCTCCATGTCATCAGTCACTCCTTCCCTAGCCCCACCATCATGCACGGAGGATTCCCCCGAACTGTTCGACCACAGTGTCGGGTACATGCTGCTGGAGGCTGCGCAGTGTTTTGAAGGCTCAGATGATGGTACCCAGGTTGAGGAAGGGAGTAACATGAGCCTAGAGAGAGGGGGTGCCCAAGAAGGACAAGAAACTGGCAGTCATGTTCCCCCAGCTGCAGCATACTGCCAAGTTTGCTCCAGTGAGGAGGAGGGAGGGGATGATGAGGTCACTGACTCCCCGCTGCTGACTCCCCACGTATTTTGAAAAGTTCTTTGGTGTGGGCCTTTTTTCACACATGTGCAACAGATCGCACCGTTGCTCTGTTTGCAACATATGTCTGAAGGGTATCAAGTGTGGCCAAAACAGCAACCGCTTGGGCACCACATGCTTGACCAGACATATGACGACCTCCCATGCAGTCTGTTGGCAAGCGTACCTAAAAGACCCACCTCAAAGAAGAAGGCGGACCTCTCCTTGCTCCTCATCAGCTGGGATCTCCAAACCCACTATACCTTCAGTCCTCTCATAAACCTGCACTGAGAGGAATGAAGGTGTAGAATAAGGTGTCCCAACATCCGATTGTAGCAGGCAAATTTCCCTACCCCTGTTGCTTAATCGTAGAAAGAAATTTGGTCCCAGCCATCCACATGCTCAGCGTCTGAATGCTAGCTTGGCTAAATTGCTAGCACTGCAACTGCTGCCTTTTCAGCTGGTAGACTCGGCCCCCTTTTGTGAATGTGTGGAATGTGCGGTACCTCAGTGGCAGGTTCCCAAACACCATTTTTTTTTTCACGGAAGACCATTCCGGCTCTCTACCAGCATGTGGAAGGCAATGTCTTGGCCTTGTTGGACAGAGCGAAAAATATGGAGTAATGCCTGAAACAACCGATTATAAATACCTTACAAAGAGGTAGTATATATAAATCTACATATAGTTCAGTGCATCTATCCAAGTCTTATTCACTTAGAATACTATGTCAATGCAGTTCTGATGGCCTAGAAAAATTTTGCAAAAAAGTGAGAAAATAAAGTTCTCTCAAAGTAGACCAAAACAGACCACTATGGATGGTACAATGAACTTTAATCATAGAAAAACACACAGCAATAGTTCATCAAAAAGGGGTGACAGATAGATGGATTGGTTTACACAATTAAAAAATAAGACAACGTTGTCTAATTCATTTAAAAACAGGGTAATCGCAGCTGAGCCAGAGCTTGCACAATATGCAATTGAGCTACGGGCCTGTCCTGCATCCAACGCACATTCAGTGCTGCTGGAGGCTTTGTAACCGATCACAGAGTGCGCCTGTCCACAGACTCTGTTGATCGGCTCACCTTCATAAAAATGAATCAGTCTTGGATCACCAGCTACCAAGCACCTGATGCTGATGTAACCAATTGATTTTTCTATGGATGTGGGAACCCTTGAAGACTGCCTATACTCAGTGACTATCCTATTATGCTGAGTGACTATCCTATTCCTCCTCAATGTTCATGTTGATAGCTTCTAAGAATATTTTTGTTTCAGGGCACTACCACCACTGCCTAAGGCCCAATTTTTCTGCCCCTGTTTACACGCCCCTGTTAATTAAATTTTTTGATCTAATATTTCACAGCAGGGCCCGTTCCTGCACCCACCAAGAGTAACGGTGAGAGCTTACAGTGTTCTGGTACCACTAACACCTAAGGCACAATTTTCCCCTACTTTCAAACATCCGACTTACAAACGACTCCTACTTACAAACGGAGGGAGACAACAGGAAGTGAGAGGAAATCTACCCCTAGGAAGGGAAATTCTCTCCTGTAAGAGTTGATATGGGAAAAATGTGTCTCCTCTCCACTGATGCTTTATCACCAATCCTTGTTTCCCTAATAACCCCAAATTTTCTAAATCCAATTGTCATTGGGATAGAAAGTGAGGTGAAATCTTCTGAACACGGGGTACAGACAGCAAAACAAATGTTACAGGGGTGATAACCCTTCCCTATGTTTTCCAAAAAGCTTAAAATTCTTTTTTGGCTGGAGCTACACTTACAAAATGTACCAGTTCCAAATTACAAACAGATTCTACTTAAGAACAAACCTCCAGTCCCTGTCTTGTTTGTAACCCAGGGACCGCCTGTATACTGCTGTTCAGAGTATATAGAGCCTGTGGGCATTTTTGATTTTTCACGTTCAGGCCCCATAAACTTTAACGGTGTTCGAATGTTCGCACAAACTTTCGGTCCATTCGCTTGTTCTGCCGCAAACCGAACCGGGAGGTGTTAGGCTCCTCCCTCCCTACTCACTGGACTTCCAGATTCAGTGGCCACTGAATCTCCTGAGCTCTTCTACAGCTAACCCGCTGTATATTCCTCAAGCGTCACCCCCGCTATCCTGCTGGGGCCCTGGCTTGGCACTTACTGATTCTCCTCAAGCGTCACCCCCGCTAATCTGCTGGGCCCCTGGCTTGGCACTTGGCACTTACTGATGCTCCTCAAGCGTCACCCCCGCTATCCTGCTGGGCCCCTGGCTTGGCACCTGCTGAAGCTTTCCCACTTCTTCACTGTCCCAGGCTTGTGAGAAGATTGCTCTGGTACTGGCTCCAGCTTACCAACTGTAGTCTCCGGTAACAAGGTGGATGGTGCCTTAGTGGCTGAATCTTTACTCTCAGTTGAAATCCAATCCTGCAGTCCCAACCCTGCGCTGCTTCTCTTGCTCATGGATAGGCCTCAGGCTTCCGGCCTAAAAACCCGGGCCACATAACACACGTCCACCCAGACAGCCGTCCAGATGGTACAGAACCCTGATCACCTGACTCCACCCAAATAAATAGGCTCTCCCAGCAGGCCAAGGGACCAAAGAAACCCCTGCAAATTGGTTGAGACACCCCATCTATTCATAATCTGACCTTGATACACCCTTGTCTATCTAGTGCCACCTAGTGACAGAAGAGAAAAGGTGCAGCCATCCAAAGTTAGAGAGGAATCAGTAGATCTCCTAACAATAAGCAAGGATAACTACCACCTGGGAAACTCAATTTATTAGCCACCCTTCCTAAACACCAGGGTGCTACATGTTCATTACATACTCCTGACCCCTGCACTATATACTCTATGTTGTACATTACATACTCCTGACCCCTGCACTATATTCTCTATGTTCTACATTACATACTCCTGACCCCTGCACTATATACTCTATGTTGTACATTACATACTCCTGACCCCTGCACTAAATTCTCTATGTTGTACATTACATACTCCTGACCCTTGCACTATATTCTCTATGTTGTACATTACATTCTCCTGACCCTCGTCCTATAATCCCCTCATCACTGTCACTCCTATAAAAGACAGTTCTCGTTGTTTCCTCACTCTCTGACTAAGGTCCACGAATAAAGAAATGATCTGGTAGGAGATCAGAGGACCCATTTACCAGTTACCTTGAAGGGGATATTGTAAGGTCCTCAGAGACAAAGCTGCCTGATGTGGGCGGAGTCCTGGGTTAGGGGAACCAATCAGCTGATGTCTAGTAATAATCTTTGTATTTCTATTTTAGTAGATGGACGGGAGATGAGGAAAACCTCAGAGGATTGTCTCACTTTCTCTCCAGACTGTAAAGTAGAAGATGAGGACATCACACAGTATAGTCCAGGAGAAAACCCGACTACCTCAAATGTCCATCCGGCACCACACAGTGTAGATGGACCATCGTATTCCTCTTATCCTGAGGAACCTCAGACTGTGCGGGACGGTGCCGGACCATCGTATTTTTCTTATCCCGAGGAACCTCAGACTGTGCTGGACGGTGCCGGACCATTGTATTCCTCTTATCCTGAGGAACCTCAGACTGTGCGGGACGGTGCCGGACCATCGTATTCCTCTTATCCCGAGGAACCTCAGACTGTGCAGGACGGTGCCGTCCTTCCAACAGATAAGAAGTTTTTCTGTGCTGAGTGTGGGAAGTGTTTTGGCTTCAAAAGCAGTCTTTATAAGCATAAAAAATCTCATACAGGTGAGAAGCCTTTTTCCTGTTCTGAGTGCGGGAAATGTTTTTCACAGAAGTCCAATCTTTCCAAACATCAGAGATCTCACACGGGGGAGTTGCCTTTTTCCTGTTCTGAGTGCGGAAAATGTTTTTCAGAGAAGTCCAATCTTTCCAAACATCAGAGATCCCACACGGGGGAGAAGCCTTTTTCCTGTTCTGAGTGCAGGAAATGTTTTTCAGATAAGTCCAGTCTTTCCAAACATCAGAGATCTCACACGGGGGAGAAGCCTTTTTCCTGTTTTGAGTGCGGGAAATGTTTTTCAGTGAAGGACAGTCTTTCCAAACATCAGAGATCTCACACGGGGGAGAAGCCTTTTTCCTGTCCTGAGTGCGGGAAATGTTTTTCACAGAAGTCCAATCTTTCCACACATCAGAGATCTCACACGGGGGAGAAGCCGTATTCCTGTCCTGAGTGAGGGAAATGTTCCTCACTGAAGTCCTGTCTTCCTGTGCATCAGGGGTCCCACACAACCCTCGAGGTGTATTAGTGAGTGCGGGAAATGTCTTGTATGTGAATGTTGCTGGACATGTGGGGAAGAAGCACACCCTGATATACGGGTGAAACTCGAAAAATTTGAATATGGTGCAAAAGTTCATTTATTTCACTAATGCAACTTAAAAGGCGAGACGAATATATGAGAGAGACTCGTTACATGCAAAGCAAGAGGGTTCAAGCCGTGATTTGTCATCATTGTGACGATTGTGGCTTCCAGCTCATGAAAACCCCAAATCCACAATCTCAGAAAATTCCAATATTCCATGCAATCAATAAAACACGGATTGTACAGAGAAGGATATCGCACCTCTGAAAAGTAGAAGCTGCGTATTAATTGTGTGAAAATAGTGCAGCGATGCGTATCTATAAATCTTATAGAAACAAATAATTATACATTCCATAAAACTATTTATGAAAAAATAAATAAATGATAAAAAAACAGTTCATATGAAGGTTTCCAAAGCTGTCACCGCTGTGAAAAATCCGATTTAAATGGATCCAATATTCAGTGCGCACCCCCACCTGCTAAAATGCATGCTCACCTCAAGGGTGAGTATAAAACTCATAGACAGATCACTCCTCGTGTCCGATCACGATCCGTCCACTTTACCAATGGTAGTAATTCCTACAGTCTCCAGACTGCACCTCTGTGTGGGGAATCAACGTATAAATTGTCTCCAAACACCACCTTCCTCCATTCACTTATTAATAATCAATTCCACTTCTATATCCTGGGGGGAAGGACATGAAAGAAAAAACACAAGTACCATAGTGCTCTCTGCTTCTGAATTTATTATAAAAGCCCCCCCTAAAAAGTTACACAGGAACAAAAATTGTCTCTGGACAGCCGCACTCTGAACAAATTGTCGCCTTTATTAAAAGAAGGACAGCACTACAAGTCACAGCAAAATAAAACCCGACTGCTGACGCGTTTCGCACTGAAACTAGTGCTTGGTCATAGCGAGAGTCCCCTAAAAAGTTACACTTACAAGAAATAACAATAAAAACAACAAGCATCAAATCACCAGCTCATTCACCGCCGATCTAGACCCACGGCGCTTCGCCTGACGTCACAGATAGGGCTCCTCCCTTCTAAACGCGTGTCGGCCTCTCATTGGCCTTCGTCAGTAGATGGGTGGGTCAAATGAGGTGAAACCTTATATACCTGCCTGTTGCCTTGGCAACCCTTCAGGCATCACCACAGTCTGTGAGGACACGCCCTCTTCCTGTGACTACAGAGCTCACATTCATAGAGCTGGAGAGCCTGTCACCCGAATCTGCAAACCAGCAGGGCGCTCTCACTCGATCACACCGCTGAGCTCCGTGGTAATGTCCCTTTACAATCTGATCTCCACATGAGTGTGCGATGTATCGCCATATACATACAATAAAAAAACAAGTCTAAAATAAAATGAAAAGATGTTCCTATGTATATCTTGATCTACCGGGACAAATTCTATCTTTATTAGGACCTCGTTGTCCATTCATTAAAAATTATTATAGAAAACATAAATATGTATGAATCAATCACATATATGAAAAATCAATTGTACACCGATCCTAAAAAATAATAATAATATATAAAACTACGGCTTGTCCAGGATTTGAACACGGGACCTCTCGCACCCCGAGCGAGAATCGCACCCCTAGACCAACGAGCCGAGCTACCCCTCCCACATTTCATGAGCTTATATCACTTTATAAACATATTACAATCAATCATTAATAAAATCTAATGTGAATGTCGATCGGCGGTGAGTGAGCTGGTGATCTGATACTTGCTGTTTTTATTGTAAGTGTAACTTTTTAGGGGGGGGGCTTTTATAATAAATTCAGAAGCAGAGAGCACTATGGTACTTGTGTTTTTTCTTTCATGTCCTTCCCCCCGGGATATAGAAGTGGAATTGATTATTAACCACTTAAGGACCGGGGCCTGTTTTTCAGACTTGGTGCTTTCAAGACTAAACAGTTTTTTTTTGCAAGAAAATGACTTAAAACCCCCCAAACATTATATATATATATTTTTTTTCTAAGACCCTAGAGAATAAAATTGCGGTCATTGCGATAATTTTTGTCACACCGTATTTGCGCAGCGGTCTTACAAGCGCACTTTTTTTTGGAAAAAATACTTTTATTTGAATACTAAAATAAGACAACAGTAAAGTTAGCCCAATTATTTTTAATATTGTGAAAGATAATGTTACGCCGAGTAAAATGATACCCAACATGTCACGCTTCAAAATTGCGCCCGCTCGTGGAATGGCGTCAAACTTTTACCCTTAAAAATCTCCGTAGGCGACGTTTACAAAATTCTATAGGTTGCATCTTTTGAGTTACAGAGGAGGTCTAGGGCTAGAATTATGTTGGCCATTGATAGCAGGAGAAAAATAAAAATGGAGTCATTCCCTCTTATTGGCTGAGTACATTTTGTGGTGGAAGATTTCACAGACATTTAGGGATCTATTATAAAACAAATTGTAGAATGAATGTGACACGCGTTCCTCCAATCATGACAAATATTGGATCATCGGCTCCATCTAGTGGCAAAAATCTGCCCCTGTGGTTTTAATACCGACCATTGACTTAAAACAGGAAATACCACATTTGGCCATTAGATGGCGCTAAGTAGCATAGAAATTATCTCCATCTAGTGGCCAAATGCAATAATTTCTATTGTAAATGAATGGAAACCGTTCGACCAGCACAGCAAATATCCTAATAACATTCATCTTTCCCCCATTCACACAGAAGGAATGTACATAGACTTTCCCCGGGGGAATTGCTATGCACATATTTTATGAATAGACCCCTAAATGTCAGGAGACGTTTATATAAAGATGGGAAGTATGGAGCAGATAAATGAATAGACCTCCTAGCAATGTTATTACCAGGCTGCAGCTAGGGGGAGCTCTAATGTGTGAGCACAGCAGAGTGATCCCATCTAGCTCACATTAACCCTTTCACTGCCAGAGATGTTTTTGCACATGTTGGGTTTGAAGACTAGATAAAACCCCCAAACATATTATATCTGATAGCAGAGGCCCTGGAGAATAAAATGGTGGTGATTGTTAAGGTGTTCCTCGTACACAAATTTCCCCTTAATATCCGGGTTTATTTTCTCCTTTTCCCCCATTTTCTATGGTGTGATCTTTTCTACAATACTTTGTTATAATAATGGAAAACGTTGTGTATTGTACGACTCCGCCTCCACATTCCAGACAAGTCATTTTCCTGACCAATCGCATTTCTACCTTTTTACTATTTCCTGATTCTATGACTGTAATCTGTTTAAAAGTAAAAATTATAATAAAAAAATGTATTGAAGAGAAAAAAAAGTTGTGTGTGTCGGTGGAATGAGAAGAATTGCTGGTGGTGTTGTCACCTGTCACAGCCGTCACACCTGGTTTCCCGGCCAATGCACCAGATAAATGTTGCAGCAAAACGGCTCTTTGAGTTCTGGGAAACCAGGAATGGAGGAGAAAGGGGAGAGTGTCGCCTCTTTTAGAATAAAAATACAAAAAGTAACAAGGTGCCTACATCCCATTTGATATGAAGAATAATGTGACAAAAATAATTTGACGACATTTGGCTGCTTGGGGCCAATGTGTGTCAGTATTTAGGTCGAGGGAAGGGGGGAGGGATTTTGGAAGGGACTTTTCGCGGCACTGATAAAGACAATCTGATAAAAAATATCAATATTTATTTAACAAAAAAGAAAATAAGTATAATACAAAGACAATTTAAAAACAAACCCCACATTTCACAACAGAAAGCAAAAAACAGACTGTGTCTTAATGTAAGGAATCGATGACCTCGACCGGTTTCGCGGTGATTTACCGCTTCTTCAGGAGGAAATTCTTTTCTCTTCTAAAAGGTATGCATAAACATATAAATAAACAAGCAGGATATACAATATGTGTATACATTGTGTACAATTCAATACAATGCGTTATATAATGGAGCCGAGCACTCACCCAGGTTGGTCATATGATCAGACGTGGAGCCTGGTATAGGCCTTCCGTGGCGCGTGGAGGGGGATATTTTATTTAGACGGGCTCTATTAAGGTGAGGAGTAGAATAAATCAAATATACAGGGAATGGTCAGTTAATTATTGAGGTGTGGGTCACCAGTGAGTGGAAGGAAGTGTGTGTGGGTGACGGAAAAAAGGGGGAAAGGTTGAGGGGGGGAAAGAAAGAGGAAAGAGAGGGATAGGGGGTAAGAAAATTGGGGGAGGGAAAAAGGGGGGGGGGGGGAGAAAGGAAAATGGGGGGAGGGGGGGGGGGTTGGGAATTAAAATAAATAAGGTTAGGATTAACGTGAAAGGGGAGGGGAGGGAGGGTAAGAGGAGAAGAGAGGAAAAGGGTGGGGGGAAAAAGAAAAGGGGAGAAGGGGAAGGGAGAATGGGGTGGGGGAAACAGGTATTATTGAGGATAAGGGTAAACAATTGGATAATAATATCAAGGGAAGGATGGGAAAGGGAAAGAGAGAGGGGAGGAAAAACAGGGGTAAAGGAGAAAAGAAAGAAGAAGGGGGAAAGGAAGAAGGATCAGCGAGGACTAGTGAAGTGGTGCATAAAGTGTCTGGACAAGGGGTAAAAGGGGAAGAAGGGGGGGGGGAACGGGTGTGTGTGGAGTGTGTGGGGTGGAGGAGGGAAAAGGAAAGGGAGGGGAGGGGAAAAGTGGGGGAACAGGGGAGTGGGGGTTTGTTTAAGAGGGGAAAAAAGGGGGGGGGGGGTGTTGGATAAGGGAGATGGAGGAGGGGGAGAAGGGACGGGGGAATGGAAGGGGCAGTGAGAGGGCTAGTAAGGATCGTAAAGTTGGTGACCTTGATAGGAAAACATCAGCATATACAGGAAGTGCATTGTTATATACAAGGATACATGGAAATGGGAAGGTGGTGAATGGGAAAAGCCCATCAACAGACACGTCAGTGAATTAGAAGAGTCCATCACCAGGGTGACCAACCAACAATATACACTCCCCAAGGGGTCCTTACCAGGACTGCAGCAAAGGTACGCAGATTACTGGGGCACAGAGAACCGGACAATAATAGCCTTGTGTGTACTATCTCACAATGCCAGGGTAAAGGCAAACATTAGGCACTCGATCCAACTGAGGAGTCCAAAGGAAGGAGTTTTTAGCCATAAAAATGATTAAAGGGTCAGTAGGAAAGCAGCCTTTGTAATTAGGCATAAATCTTACTCACCTAGGCTCAAGAGTGTCCACGTGTGTCCCCAGGGAGAGCATCCGTGCTAACTCACAGAAGCGGCTGTGTCAGCCGCTTTTGTAAGTATCCCTGGACGGCGTGTGACGTCATCGAATTGCGACGCCGCCGCCGTCCAACGTCCCACCAATCCCAGCACATGAGTGCATGGGTGTGCAGCTGCTGACCCAATGGCACGACGCTAGGTCATAGGCTGCAAGCAGAGAGCTCCAATTGGTGCTCTCTGCCGGGGACGACACTCCACGCGCCAATCAAAGGGAAGGAACCAGGTCCGAGGCCCGATCAATCAACCAGGCTGTCAGAGCTCCAGAAAACGCACCGTATTATAAACAAAAAATACATAGACATTTACATTGCATGGACAGCAATAAACAAGATCAGTACTGAATACATATAAATGGCGGGGGATTAGTCCACCACAATGCTTGGTTATTGATTCAGAGTTCAAGGTTAATTATTGCCAAGACGGGGTGCTGGAGTAGCATCAGACATTTACCCTTTAGTGTCCATATATGTGTATATATTGAGGCAAAATAAAGCCTCCAAATTGATGCCACAACCTATTTAAAGATGGATGGCAATTAGGACATCAACAATGTTTTTTGAATGCAAGTGAACTATACAGTAGATTCATGGACAAGATACTTTTTGTAAAATGGTCCTATTCCAGTCTCCCCCCCGTGGGTGTTGTGGAATTATTTCCAAAATAAAAAACCTTACAACAGAGAGATCATATCTGTGGTATAGTCCAATTAGAATTTAGAGGCACATTCAATCTAATCTCCACATGAGTGTGCGATGTATCGCCATATACATACAATAAAAAAACAAGTCTAAAATAAAATGAAAAGATGTTCCTATGTATATCTTTATCTACCGGGACAAATTCTATCTTTATTAGGACCTCGTTGTCCATTCATTAAAAATTATTATAAAAAACATAAATATGTATAAATCAATCACATATATGAAAAATCAATTGTACACCGATCCTAAAAAATAATAATAATATATAAAACTACGGCTTGTCCAGGATTTGAACACGGGACCTCTCGCACCCCGAGCGAGAATCGTACCCCTAGACCATGAGCCAAGTTACCCCTCCCACATTTCATGAGCTTATATCACTTTATAAACATATTACAATCAATCATTAATAAAATCTAATGTGAATGTCGATCGGCGGTGAGTGAGCTGGTGATCTGATACTTGCTGTTTTTATTGTAAGTGTAACTTTTTAGGGGGGGGGGGCTTTTATAATAAATTCAGAAGCAGAGAGCACTATGGTACTTGTTTTTTTTCTTTCATGTCCTTTCCCCCGGGATATAGAAGTGGAATTGATTATTAACCACTTAAGGACCGGGGCCTGTTTTTCAGACTTGGTGCTTTCAAGATTAAACAGTTTTTTTTTGCAAGAAAATGACTTAAAACCCCCCAAACATTATATATATATATATTTTTTCTAAGACCCTAGAGAATAAAATTGCGGTCATTGCGATACTTTTTGTCACACCGTATTTGCGCAGCGGTCTTACAAGCGCACTTTTTTTGGGAAAAAAAACTTTTATTTGAATACTAAAATAAGACAACAGTAAAGTTAGCCCAATTATTTTTAATATTGTGAAAGAAAATGATACCCAACATGTCACGCTTCAAAATTGCGCCCCACTCGTGGAATGGAGCCAAACTTTTGCCCTTAAAAATCTCCGTAGGCGACGTTTACAAAATTCTATAGGTTGCGTCTTTTGAGTTACAGAGGAGGTCTAGGGCTAGAATTATGTTGGCCATTGATAGCAGGAGAAAAATAAAAATGGAGTCATTCCCTCTTATTGGCTGAGTACATTTTGTGGTGGAAGATTTCACAGACATTTAGGGATCTATTATAAAACAAATTGTAGAATGAATGTGACACGCGTTCCTCCAATCATGACACATATTGGATCATCGGCTCCATCTAGTGGCAAAAATCTGCCCCTGTGGTTTTAATACCGACCATTGACTTAAAACAGAAAATATCACATTTGGCCATTAGATGGCGCTAAGTAGCATAGAAATTATCTCCATCTAGTGGCCAAATGCAATCATTTCTATTGTAAATGAATGGAAACCGTTCGACCAGCACAGCAAATATCCTAATAACATTCATCTTTCCCCCATTCACACAGAAGGAATGTACATGGACTTTCCCCGGGGGAATTGCTATGCACATATTTTATGAATAGACCCCTAAATGTTAGGAGACGTTTATATAAAGATGGGAAGTATGGAGCAGATGAATGAATAGACATCCTAGCAATGTTATTACCACGCTGCAGCTAGGGGGAGCTCTAATGTGTGAGCACAGCAGAGTGATCCCATCTAGCTTACATTAACCCTTTCACTGTCAGATGTTTTTGCACATTTTGGGCCTGAAGATTAGATAAAACCCCCAAACATATATTATCTGATAGCAGAGGCCCTGGAGAATAAAATGGTGGTGATTGTTAAGGTGTTCCTCGTACACAAATTTCCCCTTAATATCCGGGTTTATTTTCTCCTTTTCCCCCATTTTCTATGGTGTGATCTTTTCTACAATACTTTGTTATAATAATGGAACACGTTGTGTATTGTATTGTATGACTCCGCCTCCACATTCCAGACAAGTCATTTTCCTGACCAATCGCATTTCTACCTTTTTACTATTTCCTGATTCTATGACTGTAATCTGTTTAAAAGTAAAAATTATAATAAAAAAATGTATTGAAGAGAAAAAAAAGTTGTGTGTGTCGGTGGAATGAGAAGAATTGCTGGTGGTGTTGTCACCTGTCACAGCCGTCACACCTGGTTTCCCGGCCAATGCACCAGATAAATGTTGCAGCAAAACGGCTCTTTGAGTTCTGGGAAACCAGGAATGGACTCCGGACACGGACTCCAGGAAAACAAACCTTTTATTTCACCAGGGAAAAGAGCGACTCACGCCAGGATGCCAAGTGGCCTCTTATAGGCAAATAAATTGGGGGGATCAGCGCTTAGGATAAGGGGATGTTAAGCTGCTGCCTCCCTGACAAGTCTCAAAGAGACCTGGAAATATTAAATAATTGGATTAGAGGGTGGTGGCGCTGCTTGTGTTTATTGTTAAGTGTCCACAAGATGTCCTATGTGTGGTAAGTGTTAAATCCAATTTGGGGGTCTTAATTAAGACGATCAGATTAGATGGTAGATAAAGATAATAAGGTGCTTTAATTAAGACATTGCAATGGAGAAAGACAACACAGATCTCGGCTACTATAAGCGAGTAAAAGTGAAAGTGTTTCTGAGCTTAAAACTGCGGGATATACAATTTATACGTATGAATATTCATAAGATATGGGTATGTATCAACTGTATTCTATGTGTAATAAAAGTGTGATCGTATAGTTTTAGTCCAATCAAAGTCCATATCTTCTTTATAGCATGGGAACAGTTAAATGGGGGGTTACATCACGTGACTGGCAGAAAAACCTTCCCCAAGAGTCTCTGGTCAGTTCAAACTGGTTTAGTAGAAAAGTCTATTTTCAACTGGTCTTATCAGTCTTCTGTCTGATTCCCAAGGACAAAACGAAGAAGCTGTGAACATCTGTGAAAAAGCAAACAAAAGTGCATTATCAATCCTTAAAGTGAACGTCTATATTATATATCTATATCAACATTATCAGACCCCTAAATTATACTCATTTCCCTCCTCTTGACCCCCATGGCGGGGTCACTACCATATCTTCTCTACCTAGTATGACACCAAAGGGTCCACAGTACTACTTCACATCTATGTGGAGTAAAGCTCTTCTTAGGGTGTGTGTGGATACATATCTTTACTCATTCGTATCACCCATTTTGGTATCATACAAATTTGCTAATCTGACAATCTGATAACACTCTATTTCTTCCTTGGGGGGTCATCTCCCTCAGATCTGAGGCCCCATACACACCATAGAATCTATCCGCAGATAAATCCCATCAAATGGGTTTCTGCGGATAGATTCTATGGTGTGTACACTCCGTCGGATATTTATCCGCGGATAAATCTCCCCTGGGATGGATTTCCAGCAGATGGATATTTGCTGACATGCTCAACAAATCCATCTGCTGGAATCCATTCCAACGGATGGATCCGCTCGTCTGTACAGACTTACCGGATCCATCCATCCAAAGGGATTCCCCGCACGCGTCGTAATGATTTGACGCATGCGTGGAATTCCTTATATGACAGCGTCGCGCCCGTCGCCGCGTCATAATAGCGGCGACGGCGCGACACGTCATCGGCAGAGGATTTCAGCGCGGATTTCAATGCGATGGTGTGTACACGCCATCGCATAGAAATCTTCTGAAATCCTCGAGAGGATTTATCCGCGGATACGGTCCGCTGGACCGTATCTGCGGATAAATCCTCTCGTGTGTATGGGGCCTGACTGTCATTGTATTTCACATTTAGCACACCTAAAAAAAAAAATAAACAAGCAATCCTATAACGATAATTACTATGAGGACAAAAACATATCTGTTGAATCCATGAAAATGTACCATATCTAAACAGTGTAATCTGAGTTTTTCATATTTCCTATCATAATGTCACATTGTATACCTCTTTTCCTTACTAAACAAGGAGGTATTCCAAAAGGCCTCAAGTTATATTTAGCATAAAATGTATTTTCACAATAATACAACATTTGTTATATTCTTGACATACTAGTTTGGGCAGCCTTGTATTGCTTAAACTCAAAATGAAAGTAAACGAGTACTAGGTGTGTGCCTTTTTTTTTTCCTTTTCTGTCTGGCCTATGTGAACATATCTAGCAATTACTCAAATGGCTCCTTATGCCTGTCAGCATGTGTAATTTGTACAGGTGATTTTCCTCTATAGCCTTGACTAAGATCAAGCAAAGGCATAACAGTAGTTTACTCATCTTTTGAAATTAGCTGTACTTTCTTGCAATGGCTGGCATGTATCCACATCACTTTACAGCTGTAGCAGTTGTCAGGAACACTTGGTAGGGTCCTTCATACTTTGGTCTCAAAGGTACTTTCACATGTTCTTTTACTAGGACCCAATCATCTGGCTGTAAATCATGTGTTCCAATTTCTTGATCTAGAATTGAATCAAAAACAACTTGTGCATCGCAGTTAGTTGCTTGTATTAGACAATTACATAACAAAACAAAATCATTATACATTACAGCAGTCTGATGTAGAAAATACAACCCTGTCTTAGGTGGGCCCCCAAATAAAATCTCATAAGGGCTCAAATTTTCTGACCTATAAGTAGGGGTAATCCTGATGTTGTAAAGAACCAGAGGCAACAGTTCTGGTCATTGTTTCCTTACTGACCTGTCTTTCCTTTCCTATATTTTTCTATCTTTGCTGAACTCTGAGGATTATAGAGGCATGAAAGGCCTGCTCAATTGCCAAGTCCCTGGCTGTAATTTGCATGATCTGTCCAGTGAAATGTGTTCCTCTGTCATTCTCTAGGATTTCAGGGACTTCAAGCGGCATATCACTTCGGAAAGGAGTTTCCTTGCTGTTGTCTTGGCATTTGCTTTAGCCACCAGTCAGGCTTCTATTCAGCTTGAAAACATGTCTACCCACAACAAAACATATTGATATTGGCCTGATTTGGGCAATTGGATTTAATTAATCTGAAGTCTTTGGAAAAGGAATAGCGACTCGGCCAAATGTCTTTGTGTTACTCTGGTTGGTTTTCCTGGGTTGTTTCTAGCACAGATAATGCATCCCTCAACAAAGTCTTGATATGCATTTCTGGAGTATCGAATAAACCATCCAGCCTTGCTTATGTCTCTCTCCATTGCCTTAGGGCATACATGACTCAGTCCATGAGCTAGTGGCATGATCATTTTCTTCGTTTGAGACCGGACATATATTCCTTTTGCCTTGCACAAGTCCATCTTGAACCTTCTTTGTTCCGTCCCTTTACATGATTTTATTCCAATCGTCAGGTGCAGATTCTTGCAATTTCTAAATCAGTTCCTTTACTTTCAGTATTTGTTCTTTTCTTTTCCTTCAATCTGTTACGGGCTTCTTCTTATTCCTTTGCAAAATCATTGATTAGGGTCACGATTGCTTCCATTGGTGTTTCGCAAGTCTTCCTGGCAGTATGATCAGACAACTGTTTCCTTTTTCTTCCATGGGTTGTCCTTCAGTATGTGCGTTGACCTTCGGGGTGGCTACTTTCTTTGGGAGGGTGACTGGTTCAAAAAGTTCTTGGAACATATTTTCAGTTTTGAATTGGTTCTCTTGCAGCAGTTGTGAGTCTTCTGTTCTTCCTTATGGGTCCATAATCATGGATTACTTTGACAGCATGCTTGCTATCGGTGTAGATGTTGGCTGTTTGATCCTTTGCAGTCTCACTGGCTCTTGTGAGTGCTACCACTTTGGCAACCTGCGCTGAAATTGATGAAGGGAGTAGTTGGATCTCAATCACTTCCTCCAATGTTGTCACAGCATATTCCATTCTTGGGACTCCATCTTTTGTATAGGCATGTACCGTCCACAAACAGGATCAGATAGATGAGGATTTTCAAGAGTAGTGTCCTTTACTGGGGAAATTTGCTGCATTTCTTCTTCCATAAGTTTTAAGCAGATCTGGTCACCCTCCTCTTTGAGGTCTTCTTCTCTCTCTAGGAAAAAGCTGGCAAGCTTGATTGTAGTACATCTTTTCACTTCCATTTCTCCTAATTCAAGCGGTATTGCTTCATAACATCCATTCCAAAGCATGTCTTCTCTTTTGTACAGCACCACTGTCACAGGTTGCAGCTGCAGTTTTCTTTTTGTGTTCTTCCCACAGCATGGATCTTGGTGAATCCACCAACCAGATCTATTTTATACATGGCTTGAAAGGGGTTGCAGTCAACAGGGCAGGATGAAGAGGTTTTACACCATTTAAGAATGCAGGATACAGAAAACATGACAACAATCTTCTGGAAAGTCAACCTTCAGAGAAAGACTGTTCAGACAATTTGGACACCTCTTATTTGAACTTAATGCTAAAGTACTGGCACCAGTCCCATCTTTGCCTTCGTCACCATCTTTTTCTTCATGTTGCTGGTCTTTCAGATGAGCATAAACGCTTGCTCCTCATCCTTCCCACTAAACCTAATAATGCCATTTATCTCAGCAGGATCAGAAATTAATGCAACCATAAAATCACCATCCAAACAAAGGCTATCGTAGCTTTGATTCCTCAACTGCAATTCTATTATTCCATCATAACGTTAGTTGAAGTGGAAAGCGTAATGTTACAAAACCGTCTTTACCATCCGTCTCAGAGATGCACAAATTAACTTCTGTGTGCTCAGAAAGTTCATGCTGCTTTACTATTCATTCATCATCTCTCTCTTTCTTCTACTTGCGTCTGTCAGGCAATCTGCATTTTCTAGCCAATCCTGCCACAATTCTAGCATTTCCTGGTTTCTTTTTGAGAAACAGCGCCTTGACCATCATATTGGGCTACAAAAGCATTCAGCCTTTTCTCTTTTCTCACATCCAGCAATCCTCATTAATAATTCTACAACATTCTGTCCACTTTCTTCATAATGCAATTCACTTTAATGTTCCTTTAAACCATTTCCTCTTATAAATAAACTTGCCTTTCTCCACTTTCATGTTTCTTGAAAATATTTAAATAATTATAATAATCATGGCTACCTTTTCTTTCTTTGTTTAAATCCTAGAGTTACATAACAAAAACTAACAATTTTTAACTAGGATTTCACGTTGCCACATAATTAACATTTCTTAGATATTCAGAAGTATCTGGCTCTATTACACAGGAATTTGAAGGAAGGGGCATCGGACTCTTTTCTTCACACACTAACCCAAGCACAAAGGAGGGGGGAGGAAACTGCAAAAATCAGCAGGCTTGTCTCATCATTATCTTACAATCATCCAAAAGTAGCATTGATTTTCTGCTTCTCAAACATTTCTTAAATATTTATATAACAACAATGGCATTGCCTGGTCTAATTCTCTAACTTTGACAGGCTCATAATTAGTTAGTTTCATCACGTCGCATACTTTCAAAAACACATTGTACATTTTGAATTACCTTATTCAACTCTGTCATAAAAATGAACATACACAGATACCCAATTTGATCATAACTTCTTCTGGTACTAGATCAGCTCTGTTGGTCCAGCCTATAATAGTCTTGGTGTCATCTTAACCACTGTCCACATCTGTCTGTCATGTCAGTCATAGGACTTACTTGTGCCACTTCTACCTTTCCCGGTTTGAAAGGTCCATGGGAACACCGTACTCCCAATCTAGAGAACTCACTCTCGAGTCTCTACTTAAAAATGTATGGGTCGTCACCCAAAATTTCTCCTGGGCTACACACAGTAGCCATCAAATGGCACTTTATTACACTTGGCCACACAGGCCTTACTCGCCACACAGGCTCACTACTACAGTCCTCTGGTCAGACCTTTTCAAAAGTCTCATAAAACTATTGACACCCCAAGCATATAAACAAAACATTAGCGATCCACCAACAATGATTACTATAGACTCTATTATTTCTGCAACAAGTGAAGTAGAGGAGTTATTTGGGTCAAACTGTGTAGCATTTACATTACTCTGGTTTGCATCAATTTTATCTCACCATCTCATCAAAGAAAAACAAACACATCAGACGTCAGCCAATAGACTTCAGACACCGACTGGTACTTGCCGTGGTGGGCAGAAAGAGTAAGAATAAAAGGTTTTCTTACCGTGGCCACTGGTTTTGCCCACCATGGGTTTCCCGTCTCTTTGGTCGGAAGTCCAACAGAACTGAATCCGAGTCACAGGCACCAGCTGTTAAATCCGATTTGGGGGTCTTAATTAAGACGATCCGATAAGATGGTAGATAAGATAATAAGGTGCTTTAATTAAGACATTGCAATGGAGAAAGACAACACAGATCTCGGCTACTATAAGCGAGTAAAAGTGAAAGTGTTTCTGAGCTTACAACTACAGGGCAAAACAATTTATACGTATGAATATTCATAAGATATGGGTATGTATCAACTGTATTCTAGGCGTGATAAAGGTGTGATCGTATAGTTTTAGTCCAATCAAAGTCCATTTCTTCTTTATAGCATGGGAACAGTTAAATGGGGGGTTACATCACGTGACTGGCAGAAAACCCTTATCCAGGAGTCTTTGGTCAGTTCAAACTGGTTTAGTAGAAAAGTCTATTTTCAACTGGCTTTATCAGTCTTCTGTCTGATTCCCAAGGACAAAACGAAGAAGCTGTGAACATCTGTGAAAGAGCAAACAAAAGTGCATTATCAATCCTTAAAGTGAACGTCTTCTATATTTATATATCTATATCTATATCAACATTATCAGACCCCTAAATTATACTCACTCCTGACCACTGTATACGATATACTCCTGACCCCTGTATATGATATACTCCTGACCCCTGTATATGATATACTCCTGACCTCTGTATATGATATACTCCTGACCCCTGTATATGATATACTCCTGACCTCTGTATATGATATACTCCTGACCAGTGCACTCTAGGCACATTATTGAGGGTTACCTTTTAAACACTTCCACCCGGCCTATAGCAAAATGACGGCCGGGAAGTGGTTCAGTTATCCTGACTGCCCATTATATGATGTCCAGCAGGATAAGCCGCGATCGCCTGCCATACGGGGCACACAGCCCGGTGATCTCTGTTGTGGTGTGTCAGTCTGACAGGCCGCAACACCGATCTCGATAAAGAGCCTCTAATGAAGGCTCTTTACCACATGATCAGCTGTGTCCAATCACGGCTGATCACAGCGTCAACAGAAAGAGCTGTTTATTGACTTTTCCTCACTCGCATCTGACAGACGAGAGTAGAGGAGAGCCAATCGGCTGCTCTCCCGACAGGGGGGTCTGTGCTGATTGTTTATCAGTGCAGCCCCCCACCCAGGACCACCAAGGATGCCTACAGGTATGCTACCCTGGACCACCAGGGATATGCCAATCAGTGCCACTCATATATACCCTTCAGTGCCCATCAGTGTTGCCTATAAGTGCCCATTGTCAGTGCCCACCAGTGCCATCTCATCAGTGAAGGAGAAAACGTACTCATTTACAAAATCGTATTACAGAAACAAAGAAATTGGGGAGCTGCGGTGGCTCAACGTGTTTGGCACTGCGCTGACAAGCCATTCACCTCTGCAGCTAGGGGTTCGGATCACGCTCTCGGCTACATGTGAATTGAGTTTGGTGGTCTCAACCCGGCTCCCAGTGGGTGTGCCATGCGAGGTAAGCCTGCGCTTAGTACGCCCACCCCCCTCCCACAAAAACCACCACACTTGCACACACTCAAAATTGGGTTAACATGCATGCACTTTGACCACGCAAGTCTCTAAAATTTGAGGCGAAGGACTAACAGGCTGGTTGAGTGGCTAGATTCTCTCACTCCCTTATAGGGAGTCCCTCTGCCCGTTGGGCTTCAAAGCGGAGCAGGTAGGGTGGGCTGTGTGGGGGACCCCCTCACACACCCACCATCGCCACCCGGGGCATGGAGAAAGGTGGCAGATTGCCTCTGGGGAGGCCTGCCTACTCCCAACTCCTGCAGTCCGGCTCCTCTCTCGAGTACACACATAAAAAAAAAAAGAAACAAAGATTTTTTTTTGTTTTTGTTATTAATTCATTACGTTCCATTCGTTTTAGATGCAGCCATTTGTTATTTCGGGTAATTCGTAACTTCGGATAAATTCGTATTCATTATGTTCACTAACAGCTAAATTACGAGGAACACCTTAACAATCACCTACCATTTTATTCTCCAGGGCCCTCTGCTATCAGATAATATATGTTTGGGGGTTTTATCTAATCATCAGGCCCAAAATAATGCAAAAACATCTGACAGTGAAAGGGTTAATGTGAGTCTAGATGGGAATCACTCTGCTGTGCTCACACATTAGAGCTCCCCCTAGCTGCAGCCTGGTAATAACATTGCTAGGAGGTCTAATTCAATTATCTGCTCCATACTTCCCAACTTTATATAAACGTCTCCTGACATTTAGGGGTCTATTCATAAAATATGTGCATAGCAATTCCCCCGGGGAAAGTCCATGTACATTCCTTCTGTGTGAATGGGGGAAAGATGAATGTTATTAGGATATTTGCTGTGCTGGTCGAACGGTTTCCATTCATTTAAAATGGAAATGATTGCATTTGGCCACTAGATGGAGATCATTTCTATGGTACTTAGCACCATCTAATGGCCAAATGTGGTGTAACGGAACCCCAATGGGACAGGAGTTAAAGCCGTTTAAGATATTCCATTTCCGAACTCAAGACAGCTATCGAAACTCCACAATCTGGCGAACACGACCCATACGGATTCTCCCAGAAACGAGAGACAGTTCTGTTTGAGGTTCAAAACGAATGACTCTTTAATGAGAAAATCAGACTCTTATATACAGTTAGTAACCAAAATGAACAATGACTCAACTCCACCCACAACACGACACAATGAGCCCAATACACATCTTTTTAGTAGACATTCTGGTACCAGCTCTTGGTCTAATTAGCATGAGCTAATTAACTGCAGCTGATAAGTCAGACATCTAAACTTTAGACTGTCTGTTTAACTCACAATTCACATGTATCATCAATAGAACTTCACACAATACAGGGTCAATTAGCACAACACAATGACAGGTTCTTTCAGGGCCATCCTAGATTCATTTACATGACAACAGACGACATTAACACCTACGGTCGGTGTTCCCACATTGAATGAGTCACTCTTTCAATTAACCTGTTGAGTTCAGAATCAACAACCTGTAAATAGTTCTTACAGATATCCTGGAATAGATTGTGGATTACAGACCCATGTTAAAGCAATCCAAGATATGTCCATTATTTCCTGGCTCATACTTTGCAAGAGCTTCTGGATTCCACGGGCCCTTCCGTTACATGTGGTATTTTTAGGTGTACAATTGATTTTTCATATATGTGATTGATTCATACATATTTATGTTTTCTATACATTTTTAATGAATGGTTAACGAGGTCCTAATAAAGATAGAATTTGTCCCCGAAGATAAAGATATACATAGTGTTATATTCTTAATATCTAAATTTGATTTGGTTATAAAATATTATTGAGAATATGAATTCCTATAAATGGTATGGATGTTGGGCTTTGAGTTAATAATCTCCTGATGTGACATTTGAACCCAGTTATCAATTTCTAGAAGCTGTGAAGACATATTTATTCATTTTGTAAATATCTTATGTTTAAAAAAATAAATAAAAGGTATTTCATATGACTGATGTTCTGTTTGAAAGTTGCATTCGAAGGCAGACGAATCCCTTCCCCCATTTCCTGTGTCTGTAAGTAATTAGGAAATAGACCACTTCCTATGGTAAGCCTCATATTCCTCCTCGTCATCCCCTCCATTCTGGGGAGTGATGTAGGAGGAGCACTTTACTTTTCGGCGGGAAAGTCAAAGAAAGGATCTTGAAGTTATAAAAAGCTTGGGTGGGAAGCTTCTCCCTCTCTTCTACCCATTCCCCCATCTTCAGAAGCACACAGACAATTTTCTCCAGCAAACACAGGGCTAATCGGCCATCTTTAAGCACATGTTCTCCAAGAACTTTCTTTTATGTATTGAACTTTTATTTGAAGCTATAAATGTACTGTAACTAATTGTTAACAGGTGAGTATATAAGTGTCTGTAAAAACTCCATAAGAGCTGGCTCCTTGCTAGAGTGGATCTGATGTGGAATTCTGATTAGAAGTGGAATTTTTTTTTACAAGTGGAAGAGTTAAAAACCAGGAGTTTAAAACAGAGTTAAGACAGGAGTCTTCTAAAACTGTAAGTATCATCTTATTCTTCAACAAGTAATTATATTGTAACTGGGAAATGAGTGCTAGCAGGGTTGAAGGTTTTGCTCAGTGCACAGCGTGTCACATGTATGCAAAATTGGTGTGCAACAGCTCCAAGATGGATACCGCTGTGACAGATGTGAGCAGGTTGCCCTTCTGGAAGCTCGTATTAGAGATCTGGAGGAGCAAGTTGCAACACTGGGTAGAAATAACAACCTTGAAAGGGGTCCTCTGCTCGCTGAGCAAGTGGTCAGTAAGGTTGATGTGGAGGGTGGAGGGGCAAGTCAGGATTATCAGATAGGGAGATGGGTTAATGCAGTTAGAGGGAGTGGAAGGGCGTGAAGAAAGGGAAGGCCAGTCCTGTATTTGTGCATCAAAACAAATTTGCCAAGTTGGGTGATGATGTGGAGGTGGCAAACACAGAGGAGGCAGCCCTAGATGTTACTGCTACCCCTAACAGCCGGGAGAGCAACCCATCTAGTAGAGGTGGGGAGGGGAGTGCAGGTAGGCCTAGACAGTTGGTGGTAATAGGGGATTCTATAATCAGAAGGACTGATAGAATAATTTGTCGCCAGGATCGCTTCAACCGAATGGTTTGCTGTCTCCCTGGTGCCAGGGTTCGGCATGTGGTGGACCGGGTGGATAAATTACTGGGAGGGGCTGGGCATGACCCAGCTGTCTTGGTCCACGTTGGAACCAATGACAGTATACATGGAAGGTGGAGGCTCCTTAAGAATCAATTTAAAGAACTAGGCTGCAAGATGAAGGGAAGGACCTCCAAGGTGATATTCTCTGAAATATTGCCTGTGCCATGCGCAACACAGGAAAGGCAGGGGGAGATTAGAGAGCTGAATGCATGGCTAAAGACCTGGTGTAGGAAGGAGGGATTTGGGTTTCTAGAGCACTGGGCTGACTTTTCATTGGGGTGCAACCTATATGCTAAAGACGGTTTGCACTTGAATGGAAGGGGGTCTGCTGTGCTGGGGGAGAGGTTTATGGGAATGCTGGAGGAGTATTTAAACTAGGATTGAGGGGGAGGATGAATTAGAATTACATCGAGCAGACAGGTCAGTTAGTGGTCAGACATTAATGGAGAGTGGAATGGGGATAGATGGGGGAAGGTTATGGCAGGTGACAAGAAAGTTCCCATGTTGCAAACAGCCATTGGAAATAATAGTGCCATTTGTACTACTATAAATTATATGAAAAACACCAGAGAAAAAAAATGTAACAATACATTTAGTGTTTGTTCACCAATGCCAGAAGTCTGCCAAGCAAAACAGGTGAGCTGGAAAGCTCTGGTGCATGAGGAGAGCTATGATGTAATCGGTATAGCTGAAACTTGGCTTCAATCCTCACATGACTGGCTATTAATATTCCTGGCTATGCTCTTCTTTTCGGTAAGACAGGGTAAAAAGGAAAGGTGGAGGGGTCTGTCTCTATGTGAGAAGTGACCTCAAAGCAAGGTTGAAAGAGAACCTGGTTGATGGAGAGTGTGATGAGGCTGAAGCATTATGGGTGGAACTGCATACAGATGTGCGTAGTCAAAATTAATCATTGGAGTTTGTTTATAACCACCCAATGTTAATGAGGAGGTGGAGACTCAGCTCCTTGCACAGATGGAAAGGGCTGCATGGTCTGGGACGGTGATAATAATGGGGGATTTAACTACCCAGAAATTGACTGGATTAATGGCACTTCTGGGACAGTTAAAGGACAAAAATTTAAAAACCTATTGCAGGACAATTTTATGGTGCAGTTTATTGAGGCCCCCAACTAGGAATGATGCCCTGTGGACCTGATAATTTCAAACCATGCAGAGCTTATTACTAATGTTCAGATAAAGGAACACCTGGGTAGCAGTGATCATAACATGATTTCAATTTATGTTAACTATAAGCAAGAAATACATACAGGAAAGATTAAAACACTAATTTTAAGAGAGCAAATTTTCCAAGGATGAGGGCTGCTCTCCAGGACTTGGACTGGGAGGGACTATTGGCACAGCTGAACCACAGAACAGAAAATGGGAATTCTTCAAAAAGACTGTGTGGAACCTCACTGCAAAGTATGTTCCCATGGGCATTAAGTTTAAAGGCTAAAAATAAAACCTATGTGGCTCACGGTCAAGTTAAAAAAGCTATAAACAAAAAGAAAGCAGCTTTTAAAAATATAAAAATGAAGGAACACTAGTGTTGTTTAAATGTTACAAAGAATATAACAGGATATGCAAAAAGGAAATCAAGGAAGCAAAAATTCAAAACGAACGACAGATTGCAAAAGATAGTAGGACAAACCCCAAAAAATTCTTTAAATATATTAATAGTAAAAAGGTGAAGTCTGAGCATGTAGGCCCCTTACAAAAATAATCTAGAGTGGGTGACTGGGGACCAAGAGAAGGCAAATTTATTAAATGTTTTCTTCAGCTCTGTGTTACAATGGAGCATGGGGGAGCTCATGTCCAAAATGGGGGTGGGAGTGACACAGCCTCAAATACACAATGGCTCAAAAGTGATATGGTCCAGAAATATTTAGACAGAAGAATAAAGGTGGATAAAGCACCTGGACCTGATGGCCATCCCCACGGATCCTAGGTGAGTTGAGCTCTGTCATTTCAAAGCCACTGTATCTAATATTTAGGGACTCATTAAGACAGGAATAGTACCACTGGATTGGCGCAGGGCCAATGTGGTGCCCATATTTAAAAAGGGAACAAAGTCTTTACCAAGTAACTATAGACCTGTTAGTCTAACTTCTATAGTTGGGAAGATACTGGAACGTTTAATAAAAGACCACATGGATGAGTTCTTGCAGGAAAAAAACTATTTAAGCAGCAGACAACATGGATTCATGAAAGACAGAAGTTGTCAGACAAACCTGATTTCCTTTTATGAAGAGGTAAGTAAAACCCTGGACAGAGGGCGTGGCTGTGGACGTGATATATTTGGATTTTGCAAAAGCGTTCGATACAGTTCCGCACACACGACTCATGTGTAAGGTAAGGTCTACAGGATTGGATATATCAGTTTGTAAATGGATAGAAAATTGGCTGAAAGACAGAATTCAGAGAGTCGTGGTTAATGATTCTTACTCTGAATGGTCCAATGTTATCAGTGGTGTACCCCAAGGTTCAGTGCTGGGACCCTTACTTTTCAATATATTTATAAATGATATTGGGTCTGAGATCAAAAGTAACATTTCTGTCTTTGCAGATGACACCAAGCTATGCAGTGGAATAACGTCCTTACAGGATGTCTCCAATCTACAAGCCGACCTCAATGCTCTGTCTACTTGGGCCGACTAAGTGGCAGATGAGGTTAATGTAGATAAATGTAAAGTTATGCACTTGGGGGCTAAGAATATGCATGCATCATACATACTAGGGGGAGTACAACTGGGTGGGATCTGTAGTGGAGAAGGATCTGGGGGTTTTAGTTGATCATAAGCTCAATAACGGCATGCAATGCCAAGCCTGCGGTTTCCAAAGCGAGCAAAGTCCTTTCTTGTATAAGAGAGGTATGGACTCCAGAGACAGAGATATAATTTTGCCCAGTACAAATCATAGTAGACCTCATCTGGAATATGCAGTTCAGTTTTGGGCACCAGTTCTCAAAAAGGATATCGGAGAACTGGAGAAAGTGCAGAGAAGTGCAACCAAACTGATAAGAGGCATGGAGGAGCTCAGCTATGAGGAAAGATTAGAGGAACTAAATCTATTCACTCTTGAGAAGAGGAAATTAGGGGGGATATGATCAACATGTACAAATATATAAGAGGTCCATACAGTGAACTTGGTGTTGAGTTATTCACTTTACGGTCAACACTGAGGACAAGGGGGCACTCTTTACGTCTAGAGGAAAAGAGATTTCACCTCCAAATACGGAAAGTTTCTTCACAGTAAGAGCTGTGAAATGTGGAACAGACTCCCTCCAGAGGTGGTTCTGGCCAGCTCAGTAGATTGCTTTAAGAAAGGCCTGGATTCTTTCCTAAATGTACAGAATATAACTTGAGTAATAAGATTTGTAGGTAAAGTTGATCCAGGGTAAATCAGATTGCCTCTCGGGGGATCAGGAAGGAATTTTTTCCCTGCTATGTAGCAAATTGGATCATGCTCTGCTGGGGTTTTTTGCCCTCCTCTGGATCAACTGTGGGTAAAGGAGTTGGGTGTATGGGATTTTACTGTGTTTTTTATTTTTGTTTTTTTATTTTTTTGTGGTTGAACTGGATGGACTTGTGTCTTTTTTCAACCTGACTAACTATGTAACTACTATGTAACTGACTTATTATCTGTAATGGTCAGGGGTTAACGAGCGTTACGATATTCCATTCCCACCAACCCACGACAGCTTATCGACACTCCACAATCCGGCAGACAGGACCATTGTATTTCCCCCAGAATTACGAGACAACACAGCTCTGTTCTCTGGTTCCAACGGATAGATACTTTGACCACTTGCCGCCCGCCAATGACATATTGACGTCGGAAAAGTGGTTGTAGAATCCTGACTGGACGTCATATGACGTCCTCAGGATTCTGAGCCGCTGCGCGCCCCCGGGGGCACGCATCGCGGCGATCGTTGTTGCAGGGTGTCAGTCTGACACCCCGCAACACCGATCAAGGTAAAGAGTCTCCGTGAGAGACTCTTTACCACGTGATCAGCCGTGTCCAATCACGGCTGATCACGATGTAAATAGGAAAAGCCGGTAATCGGCTTTTCCTCACTCGCGTCTGTCAGACGCGAGTAGAGGAGAGCCGATCGGCTGCTCCTGTGACAGGGGGGGTTTGTGCTGATCGATCATCAGCACAGCCCCCCCCCCCCCGAGGATGCCCACTGGACCACCAGGGATGGCCATATAGACCACCAGTGAAAAAAAAAGGATACCACCCTAGACCACCAGGGATGAGGAGGACACAAAAAATGGATGCCAATCAGTGCCGCAATGGATGCCAATCAGTGCCCACAATGGGCATCACTGATTGGCAGGCATTGTTTGGCACTGATTGGCATCCATTAGTACAACACATACAATAGTGCCCATCTATGCCCATCCGTACCACCTATCAGTGCCCATCCGTGCCGCCTATCAGTGCCCATCTGTGCAACCTATCCGTGCCCATCCATGCCGCCTATCCAAGCCCATCCATGCCGCCTATCCGTGCCCATCCGTGCCGCCCATCAGTGCCGCATATTAGTGCCCATCAATGCCATCACATCAGTGCTAATTGACCCATCAGTGCCCGTCAGTGCAGTACCATCAGTGAAGGAGAAAACGTACTTATTTACAATGTTTTATAACAGAAACAAAAAAATACTTTGTTTTTCAAAATTTTCGGTAATTTTTTAATTTTTTTTGCAGAAAATAAATATCCCACAGGTGATCAATACCACCAAAAGAAAGCTCTATTTGTGGGTACAAAATGATAAAAAATTAGTTTGGGTATAGTGTAGCATGACCGCGCAATTGTCATTCAAAGTGCAACAGCGCTGAAAGCTAAAAATTTGTCTGGGCGGGAAGGTGTATAAGTGCCCTGTATGGAAGTGGTTAATGGGAAAATCAGGCTCTTTATATACAGTCAGTAACAATGACTCAACTACACCCACAACATCATACAATGGGTACTAACGAGCCCCCCTCAATACACATCTTTTAAGATGGACACCTGCTTATACAATACACATTCCTTTAGTCAGACATTCTGACTCCAATTCTAATTACTTACAGCTGGCAAGTCAGACATCTGACCTTTTAGACTGTGCTAATTCACAACACACATTATCATCAATAGAAATTTACACAAAACAGTGTTAATTAGCATCACACAATGAAAAGGTCTTTAGAAGCCAGACTGTCTACCAAGCTCCAATCCACATCACCACAGTAGCAGACTTAATTAGCACAATAGACAATAGAATGCAATCACAGCAAGCTTTTATTGTACACTACAGCCAGGTAGCTGAAGGTGATGACATCTTTCAATTAACCTGTTGAGTTCAGAATCAACAACCAGTAATAGTTCTAGATATTCTGAATATATTGTGTATTATCATTACTGTCCCATCTCATGTAATCCGAGATATCAGTTCTCAGTCATCCTATGCCCCTAGTGGACATAGGATGTCCCTAGACACAAGAGTCATTGGTGAGGCTGAAACAGAAGTACCCCACACCCTTCATGAGCCTCTGGGTCCCACGGGCCCTACCGTTACATTATCCTTTATAGTGTGTATATTAAAACACACAGTTTTTATTCACGTTAATTCACAAATTTGTCTCACGATTCGTCATTCATCCAGAACACAAAGTAAAGCCTTTAAACAGCAGAAACTGCGCTATTTTAACATGAGAAACCCTCGGGTTTTATCACATAGGAACATCTTTTCATTTTATTTTAGACTTGTTTTTTTATTGTATGTATATGGCGATACATCGCACACTCATGTGGAGATTAAATTGTAACGGGACATTACCACGGAGCTCATCGGTGTGATCGAGTGAGAGCGCCCTGCTGGTTTGCAGATTCGGGTGACACGCTCTCCAGCTCTATGAATGTGAGCTCGGTAGTCACAGGAAGAGGGCGTGTCCTCAGACTGTGGTGATGCCTGAAGGGTTACCTAGGCAACAGGCAGGTATATAAGGTTTCATCTCATTTGACCCACCCATCTACTGATGAAGGCCAATGAGAGGCCGACACATGTTTAGAAGGGAGGAGCCCTATCTGTGATGTCAGGCGAAGCGCCGTGGGTCTAGACGGCGGTGAATGAGCTGGTGATTTGATATATTCTGTTTTTATTGTTATTTCTTGTAAGTGTACCTTTTTAGGGGACTCTCGCTATGACTAAGCATTATTTTTAGTGCGAAACGCGTCAGCAGACAGGTTTTATTTTGCTGTGACTTATAGTGCTGTCCTTCTTTTAATAAAGGCGACAATTTGTTCAGAGTGCGGCTGTCCAGAGACCAATTTTTGTTCCTGTGTAACTTTTTAGGGGGGGCTTTTATAATAAATTCAGAAGCAGAGAGCACTATGGTACTTGTGTTTTTTCTTTCATGTCCTTCCCCCCGGGATATAGAAGTGGAATTGATTATTAATAAGTGAATGGAGGAAGGTGGTGTTTGGAGACAATTTATACGTTGATTCCCCACACAGAGGTGCAGTCTGGAGACTGTAGGAATTACTACCATTGGTAAAGTGGACGGATCGTGATCGGACACGAGGAGTGATCTGTCTATGAGTTTTATACTCACCCTTGAGGTGAGCATGCATTTTAGCAGGTGGGGGTGCGCACTGAATATTGGATCCATTTAAATCGGATTTTTCACAGCGGTGACAGCTTTGGAAACCTCCATATGAACTGTTTTTTTATCATTTATTTCTTTTTTCATAAATAGTTTTATGGAATGTATAATTATTTGTTCCTATAAGATTTATAGATACGCAGCGCTGCACTATTTTCACACAATTAATACGCAGCTTCTACTTTTCAGAGGTGCGATATCCTTCTCTGTACAATCCGTGTTTTATTGATTGCATGGAATACTGGAATTTTCTGAGATTGTGGATTTGGGGTTTTCATGAGCTGGAAGCCACAATCATCACAATGATGACAAATCACGGCTTGAACCCTCTTGCTTTGCATGTAATGAGTCTCTCTCATATATTAGTCTCGCCTTTTAAGTTGCATTAGTGAAATAAATGAACTTTTGCACCATATTCAAATTTTTCGAGTTTCACCCGTATATCAGGGTGTGCTTCTTCCCCACATGTCCAGCAACATTCACATACAAGACATTTCCCGCACTCACTAATACACCTCAAGGGGTTGTGTGGGACCCCTGATGTACAGGAAGACAGGACTTCAGTGAGGAACATTTCCCTCACTCAGGACAGGAATACGGCTTCTCCCCCATGTGAGATCTCTGATGTTTGGAAAGATTGGACTTCTCTGAAAAACATTTCCCGCACTCAGGACAGGAAAAAGGCTTCTCCCCCGTGTGAGACCTCTGATGTGTGGAAAGATTGGACTTCTGTGAAAAACATTTCCCGCACTCAGGACAAGAAAAAGGCTTCTCCCCCGTGTGAGATCTTTGATGCGTGTTAAAATTGGACTTTTTTGAAAAACATTTCCCGCACTCAGAACAGGAATACAGCTTCTCCCCCGTGTGTGATCTCTGATGTGTGGAAAGATAGGACTTCTCTGAAAAACATTTCCCGCACTCAGAACAGGAATACAGCTTCTCCCCCGTGTGAGATCTCTGATGTCTGTAAAGACTGGACTTCTCTGAAAAACATTTCCCGCACTCAGGACAGGAAAACGGCTTTTCCCCCGTGTGAGATCTCTGATGTCTGTTAAGTCTGGACTTCTCTGAAAAACATTTCCCACACTTAGAACAGGAAAAAGGCTTCTCCCCCGTGTGAGATCTCTGATGTGTGGAAAGATAGGACTTCTGTGAAAAACATTTCCCGCACTCAGAACAGGAAAAAGGCATCTCCCCTGTGTGTGATCTCTGATGTTTGGAAAGATTGGACTTATTTGAAAAACATTTCCCGCACTCAGAACAGGAAAAAGGCTTCTCCCCCGTGTGTGATCTCTGATGTGTGGAAAGACTGGACTTCTCTGAAAAACATTTCAGGCACTCAGGACATTGAAACCTCTTATGTGTTGGAAAGACAGCACCGTCCCTCACAGTCTGAGGTTCCTCAGGATAAGAGGAATACGATGGTCCGGCACCGTCCCGCACAGTCTGAGGTTCCTCAGGATAAGAGGAATACGATGGTCCGGCACCAGCCCGCACAGTCTGAGGTTCCTCAGGATAAGAGGAATACGATGGTCCGGCACTGTCCTGCACAGTCTGAGGTTCCTCAGGATAAGAGGAATACGATGGTCCATCTACACTGTGTGGTGACGGATGGACATTTGAGGTAGTCGGGTTTTCTCCTGGACTATACTGTGTGATGTCCTCATCTTCTACTTTACAGTCTGGAGACAAAGTGAGACAATCCTCTGAGGTTTTCCTCATCTCCCGTCCATCTACTAAAATAGAAATACAAAGATTATTACTAGACATGAGCTGATTGGTTCCCTTAACCCAGGACTCCGCCCACATCAGGCAGCTTTGTCTCTGAGGGCCTTACAATTCCCCCCTCAAGGTAACTAGTAAATGGGTCCTCTGATCTCCTACCAGATCATTTCTTTATTCATGGACCTTAGTCAGAGAGTGAGGAAACAACGAGAACTGTCTTTTATAGGAGTGACAGTGATGAGGGGATTATAGGACGAGGGTCAGGAGTATGTAATGTACAACATAGAGTATATAGTGCAGGGGTCAGGAGTATGTAATGAACATGTAGCACCCTGGTGTTTAGGAAGGGTGGCTAATAAATTGCGTTCACCAGGTGGTAGTTATCCTTGCTTATTGTTAGGAGATCTACTGATTCCTCTAACTTTGGATGGCTGCACCTTTACTTTTCTGTCACTAGGTGGCATTAGATAGACAAGGGTGTAGCAAGGTCATATTATGAATATATGGGGTGTCTCAGCCAATTGGCAGGAGTTTCTTTGGTCACTTGGCCTGCTGGGAGAGCCTATTTATTTGGGTGGAATTTAGGTGATCGGGGTTCTGTGCCACCTGGACGGCTGTCTGGGTGGACTTGTGTTATGTCGCCCGGGTTGCTAGGCCAGAAGCCTGAGGCCTATCCAGGAGCAAGAGAATCAGCGCAGGGTTGAGACTGCAGGAGCATCAGTAAGTGCCAAGCCGGGGGCCCAGCAGGATAGGTTTGGTTCGCGGCAGAACAAGCGAATGGACCCAAAGTTTGTGCGAACATTCGAACACCGTTAAAGTTTATGGGACACGAACGTGAAAAATCAAAAGGGCCTGCAGGCTCTATATACTCTGAACAGCAGTATACAGGCGGTCCCCGGGTTACAAACAAGACAGGGACTGTAAGTTATTGTCGTAAAAAGTGTTTGGGGACCCGGGTCCTGCCCCAGGGGAGTGTTTGGGGACCCGGGTCCTGCCCCAGGGGACATGTATCAATGCAAAAAAAGTTTTACAAACAGACGTTTATTCGGGAGCAGTGATTTTAATGATGCTTAAAGTGAAACAATAAAAGTTAAATATTCCTTTAAATATCCGTACCTGGGGGGTGTCTATAGTATGCCTGTAAAGTGGTGCATGTTTACCGTGTTAAGAACTGTCCCTGCACAAAATGAAATTTCTAAAGGAATAAGGAGTCATTTAAAACTGCTTGCAGCTTTAATGTAATGTGTGGTCCCGGCCATATGGATGAAAATGATTGAGAAAAACGGTATGGGTACCCCCCTCCCCCAGCCCATAGCCAGGCCCTTTGGGTCTTGTATGGATATTAAGGGGAACCCCGCACCCAAATTAAAAAAAGGAAAGGCGTGGGGCCCCCAGGCCCTATATACTCTGAACAGTAGTATACAGGCGCTGCAAACAAGGCAGGGACTTGAGGTTTGTTGTTAAGCTGAATCTGTTTGTAAGTTTGAACTGGTACATTTCTAAAGTGTAGCTTCAGCCAAAAATTTTTGCTGTCTGTGCCCCGTGTTCAGAAGATTTCACCTCACTTTCTGTCCCAATGACAATTGGATTTAGAAAATTTGGGGTTACTAGGGAAACAAGGATTGGTGATAAAGCATCAGTGGAGAGGAGACACCTTTTTCCCATATTGAGGTGACACCTTTTTCCCATATTGAGGTGTTCGTTTATGAAGCAGTGAAGAGCGGTGATCCCAAGGATCACCACTGATCACAGCCCATAAACAGTTTATGAAACAGAGATAAATCGGGGGGGGGGGGGGAGTGTTTGAATTTGTTCCTGAGAGCTTCACTGGCGATCTGTGTCAGAATTCACACTCCCCGCTTCACCAGCTCATCCCTGTCCAACGAGGCCAAGACATTGCCTTCCACATGCTGGTAGAGAGCCGGAATGGTCTTCCATGAAAAGAAATGGCGTTTGGCAACCTGCCACTGAGGTACCGCACATTCCACAAATTCACAAAAGGGGGCAGAGTCTACCAGCTGAAAAGGCAGCAGTTGCAGTGCTAGCAATTTAGCCAAGCTAGCATTCAGACGCTGAGCATGTGGATGGCTGGGACCAAATTTCTTTCTACGATTTAGCAACAGGGGTAGGGAAATTTGCCTGCTACAATCAGATGTTAGTGTACCGCTAGCAGATTTCCTGCAAGTACTTGGGACACCTAATTCTACACCTTCATTCCTCTTAGTGCAGGTTTCTGAGAGGACTGAAGGTATAGTGGGGTTGGAGATCCCAGCTGATGAGGAGCAAGGAGAGGTCCGCCTTCTTCTTTCATGTGGGTCTTTTAAGTGCTGTTGCCAACAGACTGCATGGGAGGCCGACATATGTCTGGACAAGCATGTGGTGCCCAAGCGACTGCTGTTTTGGCCACACTTGATACACTTCAGACATATGTTGCAAACAGCAAAGGTGCGATCTGTTGCACACGTGTCAAAATAGAGCTTTTCAAAATATGCGGGGAGTCAGCAGCGCCCTTCACATGATTAGCTCTGCAGTGTGATGCAATAGGGTGGCTGCCCTTAAGCTGCCCCCTGGAGGGCATCCTGCCTCATTGGAGATGTGCCTCCTCCTCCTCCTCTCTTCTATCAGGCACCCAAGTAGAGTCAGTGACCTCATCACCCTCTCCCTCCTCCTCACTGGAGCAAACTTGGCAGTATGCTGCAGCTGGGGGAACATGACTGCCAGTTTCTTGTCCTTTTTGGGCACCCCCTCTCTCTAGGCTCACGTTACTCCCTTCCTCAACCTGGGAACCATCATCAGAGCCTTCAAAACGCTGCGCATCCTCCTGCAGCATGTACCCGACACTGTGTTAAAACAGTTCGGGGGACTCCTCCGTGCATGATGGTGGGGCTAGAGAAGGATTGACTGATGACATGGAGCCGATGGAATAGGCCGCTGTGGCAGCTGCATTGGCAGGCAAACTACTCTGAGCCTGGTGAGAGAGGATGAGGACGGCTTTGTTATCCACTCCACCAACTCTTCTGCATGTTGTGGCTCAATAACACAGCCAGCTGTCGGAAAAAAAAACAAGCGTACCCCACGGCCACGTGCTGAGGATGCACCGTGTCCACGACCAGCACTGTTGACTGTAGACAGAGAGCCTGCTTCCCCTCTTTAAGTGGCCTGTGAGCGTCTGCCTCGCCTTGGTGGCCTTCCGGACATGATGTATATTTTGATTAGCAAAACAGCGCCTGAAGTTTATTAGAAAAAGTACACCAGGAATGGCCTGCAGTCAGATATAGGCTAGACTGGATGCAGTGGATATATATATATATATATATATGTGTGTGTGTGTAGGAGACTGTGTATATATATATATATATATATTTATATTAAATACACTGCAGCTAACTGAACCACCTGCCTGCTCAATCTAAATGACACTCTGTCTCTGTCCACGCCAACAACACACTACACAGGGCCGACGTGCATGCGGCCTTATATAGTGTGGGGCGCGGACTTAGTCCCCCTGAGCCATGATTGGCCAAAGGCACCCTGCCTTTGGTCAATTATGGCTCTCTTTGCTGACGGCGCTGGGATTGGCCAAAGAATGCGGGTCATAGTGCATGCTTTGGCCAATCATCATACAGCAATGCACTGCGATCTCGCAGTGCATTATGGGGCGTGACACGGCAATCTAATTTGGCGCGAACACCCCATAATGCTCATTTTTCAAAAGAACAGGCGAACATTCAATGTTCGAGTCCAACTCATGTTCGACCCGAACATAAAGCTTATCCCTACTAGTGAGAGACCGGGAGCTCAGGGAGAGAAGATCTGCAGTGATAGACTGTGTGAGAAGAAGAGAACTATTCTGTGTTACCAAGAGTTATGTAGAACTACCGTTAGTGACTGTAACAAGATTTGTTACCATAGGAGACAGCGGTCCTACCTATACAGAAGTGGTGTCCGGCTGGAGGCCTTCCACTGTATAGCAGTCTACCTATAGAAGTCTCGGAGTCTGGTGCCCATCATTCCATCTTGCATTACACCCACCATGCCTTGTAACTCACTCTACAAAGGATGTCAATTGTCTCTAACTCTGGAGGTCACCATTAGTCCTCAGGGGGCCCAGGACCTTGTTACATGCAATAGAGGATATAGTACAGAAGTCAGGAGTATGTAATTTACAACATAGAGTATATAGTGCAGGGGTCAGGAGTATGTAATGTACAACATAGAGAATATAGTGCAGGGGTCAGGAGTATGTAATGTACAACATAGAGTATATAGTGCAGGGGTCAGGACTCATGATATTGGTAATCAGTGGTGGATGAAATGTTTCCTGGAGACAAGTTGCAGAGATCCCACACCGCTGCCTCCCATCCCCTGAGACTGCACTCAGTGACTTGGGTCTGAGACTATACAGACATATCCCTCCACCCGGCACAGCAAATAACAGAGCAAGTAAAACGGGAGAATTGTTCTGTCAGAATTCTCACTAGACCCGGGCATGGGGCAGAAGACCCAAGGTACATACCCCAGGTGTCTAGGTAAAGCAAACCCTATGGTGAAAATCAACATTTTGCTGCCAGCTGAACCCCAGAATCTCCATAAATCCAGTCTAGAGACATAAATTGTGTCTGCAGCACAGAGAAGGAAGATTATCCGAGAGAAATACAGGAATACAGGACGAGGAACACAGCTCAGGAAAGTGACCAGGGGATTACAGGCTGATATCACCCAGTCCCCGCCTACTCTGGACCAATCAGTGAGCAGTATGGGTGGAGGAATGGATTTAGTGTTAATGACCCACCTGTGCTGATCTCTGTAGGCGTGTCCTCCTCTATAAATGTCCCCGTTATTCCATCCTCCTCCATAGACTGCTGATCATCCCTCACATACGTCTCATCTTCTTCTGATTTCACCTCAAATTCTATATCGATTGGATCTCCACTCTAAACCAAGAGAATGAGAGAGAATATCATCTGTAAGATATAAACTTACATACAAAATCCACACATCATCTCCACCAGTCCATGTTCTAGATGCTCCGCCCCACCAACCTTGTAACAGTGGGGGATGGTGTGACCTTCCTGTGTGGAATCCCGGGAATACAGAGGACGGGGACATCTCTCTGGTGGGTTCCCATTACTGGATCCATCTGTAGGAAACATACACACTGACTGAATACATTGTTTCTATGTGTTTATCAGATAATGGGGGATCTAGGTGGAGCCTCCGTACTGCTCTCTCCTTTACAATAAAGTCTCCTCTTACCCGGTGATGTGAGGGGCGGCTGATTGTCCATCATGACGTCCTTGTAGAGATCCTTGTGTCCTTCTAAATACTCCCACTCCTCCATGGAGAAATAGACAGTGACATCCTGACACCTTATAGGAACCTGACACACACAATGATACAGTCACCATCCAGACACATCCCTTGTCTGTTACTGGATAATGTCCCAGAATTCCCAGAATCCTCCTCACCTCTCCTGTCAGCAGCTCCATCATCTTCTTGGTGACTTCTAAAATCTTCTCCATGTTGTGTCTCTCAGGTTTTAGGGAGTCACATGGAGGCACTGTGATGGCCATGTGATCACCTGACTTCACAAGAGGAAATCTCTGTATTGAGGAACCAATAGGAATATCATGTTAGAATCCCAGAATCCTCCTCACCTCTCCGGTCAGGTCTGTATTATTAATAGAGATAAGAGTGATGTCATGTGACCTCCCAGAATCCTCCTCACCTCTCCGGTCAGGTCTGTGTTTTATTAATAGAGATAAGAGTGATGTCATGTGACCTTCCAGAATCCTCCTCACCTCTCCGGTCAGGTCTGTGTTTTATTAATAGAGATAAGAGTGATGTCATGTGACCTCCAGAATCCTCCTCACCTCTCCAGTCAGGTCTGTATTATTAATAGAGATAAAGTGATGTCATGTGACCCCCAGAATCCTCCTCACCTCTCCGGTCAGCAGGTAGATGATCTCCAGGGTGAGGTTTAGTATCCTCTCAGTCATGGACTCGGTCCTCCTCCATCCTCATTGGTCAGGCTATCTATACAGGTTATATAGACCAATAATTGATGAGAGAGAATGATGAGGACTGTACTGGTTGTACAATATTAGGATGGGGGTGTATGGGGGGTAATATGAGGGATTCTATCATGTAAGAACACCCCCCCCCCATGGGATTACACATAAAGAACATTCCTTTTAGCATTTGTAATGGTTTTAGCGCGGGCGCCTCTAACCCTTTGTCTATAGACCCCCCCCCCCATCCACTAATAAAAGTGGTATAATCTGTTAGTATAGACTGATAAGGTGAGAAGATGATTGGTGGGACATGTGACAAAATGAAGAGAATTCTCTATGGGGAATGTTTTGCCTGAAGGGGTTAATCTAGTCTCCACACTATATATGTGTGTATCATCATCTGCTGGAGATAAAAGACGTCACAGTGACTATGGAGGAAGAGGACGGACATGACGGGGTTACTGGGTGTAAATAGAAAATACGATCTTATTACCTCCTCTGCTTCTTCCAGCAATGTCTTCCCTCTTTGTTCTCCCGACTCACCTCTCACGGAACTTCCTATTTATACCTGAATCACTTCCTGTTTTAAGCTGACATCACTTCCTGTCTTCCATAGAGACTTCCTTTCTCTATGGTAGAAGTGAGATCACCACCTTGCGTTTCTCAGAGGAACTGCAGTCCCAGGAAACATCTCGTAGTGTGAACACGGCCTTGTGCTGTGTGTGTATGTATTGTATATCCTTATAGATGGGTCATCTCCACTCCCACCAAGGGGGAGAGAAATATATTACTGCCTAGTCCAGACTTTCTCAGCCAGGGTTCCTCCAAAGGTTCTAGGGTTCCTTGAGCAATGGACAATTTCTGTCTCTCTAACAACTGACATCAAGGAGGGCAGTCTTCCCACCGATGACGATGTAAGAATGTCCTTATCCTCTGATCACTGATATAAGGGGGTCCTTCTGTCATTGGTCTTCAATGTAAGGGACCACTACACTGACCACAGATGTAAGAGGGTCCTTCTCCCATTGGTCACCACTGTAAGAGACCAATAAACAGACCACTAAAACTAGAGCTCTGGGTGTGGACGGAACCCATGTTTGAACAGAATTTGGCTTGTTTAGGTGGATGGCGAATGGATGAACTAAATAGGTGTTCAGCCAATTACAACTTTTGGCTGCAGTATTACTCCCGCCTCTAAATGTGGCAGCTTCCTGCTCAGGTTGGTTGATAGGAGTTGGTTTCACAAGTGTCTGAATACCCAGTGATGTACACCCACCAGGCTTATTCAGCTGTATACTGGGGATTTGCTGGTTGGCCAGTTAATGTAAACAAAATATTAAAAGAAGCACAAAAAACTGTATGACCCCCCCTCCCGCTAAGACATTTGTAGCCAGGGGTTGCTACTAAAGTTATTATGTTGAGTAGTTTATTGTTCCTTAAGTAAGGGTTTGTCTCCCTCTAGTGACCGCTGAACTCTATCAGAATCTTCCTTTTTAAGAAGCAAACAGTTATGCATTGTGGGATATAGTTTGATGAGGAAGTGACTCATGTTGTTAAATCAGTCTGGGAACTACTAGACCACAATGCCAGGTCACAGACCCACAATGCCAAGTTACAGAACAGCCTGTTCGGTAGAGAGATAAAAGGACAGGCGTGGCCTGTTTTTGGCCTCTCTGGACGCCATTCAATTGCCAGCAGGAGGTCTGTGTGTGTGACCAGGAGTGAGAGACTGCGGCCTACAGCGGAGAGTCGGATTGACTGCCCCCAAAGGGATCTTTGTGGACGGCCCTGCTAATCGAGCGGGTGGATCGGCCTGCACTTCGGAGTTTGGGGCCATCTGCCTTCCTGCCCATCGGAGTGGCAGCACGGCGTGGTGGAGCCATCTTCACTGACGGAAGCACCAGCAGGGGATTCCGGACGGAGTCTGCCAGCCAGCTGGGATCCACAGTGGTGAGAGGGCACCTGCCTATCTAAGTAGTGACTGCAGTATTGCTGAGTGAGTTCCTTTCCTACAGACTGCTGCTGAGACCTGTAGTTCCACGGCTGTGGATCTGCTGCACCTGAGCATCTTACAACCAGACTTTGGGGCCTTGCTTTCCTTTCCCCCATGCTGTAAGGTCAGTACTGTATTACTCACATATTAAAGGAATTACAAGTGAGAATATTTCTTCAGATAAGGAATCCATAGCCTCGTATTTCTACAGTCATTGCTTTCCCTCTGTTTCTCTTGGATTCAAATAATTACACAACTCAACACTGCATATAAAATAAGCTAGCTGAAGACAAACTGGAACTTGAGGAACATTCACCACTTTATTCCTTTACAAAGCTTACTGCTCTACATTGGAGAAGTGCTCTGAGCTGCAACCTAGGGGGAGCCATTTAGTGAGATATAGTTAGAACTTGTATTGTATTACTGTATTCACTGTTGTGCATTCTCTTAGTGCATTGGTCTGTGTGCTGAGGCCTCAGTGGGAAGGTATTCAATACATGTGTGAAAAGGTATTGAAGATCTATCTCCCTGTGTACCTGTTCACATATACCCTCATCAGGTTGTTACTGGGTACAAGTGTATGATATCATTGTATTGAACAAATACCTCTGTCAATCATAACCTGTGTTCATTCAGTGTTTAATCGTACCATTCCTTGTGTTATCTTTTACCATAGTAAACGTTCTTTGAGTGGTTCAGTGACTTTGTCTGAGTTTCTCATTACTAACGTGGTATTTTACAATGGAACCCAAGGTGTCAGAGGTAAGAGAGTCAATCAGCAGCCCCCATGGGGGTACCGCTACATTTGGAGGTCCCACGAGATACCCCATCTCAGTTGATGCGTCCAGAGTGGAAGAGACCATGGACTCAGCCACAGCCGCACAGTGGAGTCAGGAGTATGGGAGTCGGCCAGAGCAAGGTCCGGTGGTTTGACAGGGAGGTACGGCAGTTGATGAGGAAGGTCGCTCCGGAAAAGGGGTCCTACCTCTTGGACCTGAAGCACGAGTTTGAAGAAGACTGCACATATGCCCGATAGAATGGAAGGAGAGTATTCCAGCCGAGTTCCAGAAGGGTGTTGTGAGCTTTATATGCCACATGAGTTCGACTTGAACATCGGGTGTTCACCGTTTCTCAAAATATTAACATTATG